>NW_010125143.1:72792-91744 GCF_000699245.1 Pterocles gutturalis
CCGGTCAGCACCGGGCGGGCGCATGGCCCTCGCCTGTGCTGGCCCCTGGAAATACTCCTCGTGGTGCAGTAAAGGGACAAGCGATTACATATCCCCAATCACTGGGCAGTTGTACTCAGCTTGATTGCCAAGTGTTGTTACAGCAAATATGGTCTTTTATTTCCTCCTTGTGAGAGAGGCAAATTCTGCACTAGAAAATGCCTGAGCAATAAAAAAAGAGTTGAGTTCAGTACCTGCAGGCCAGCAACTGGCAGGAATCGCTTTGCTTTCTTATTTAAAGTACAACTCACTGGGACATCTCCTCTTTTTCCTCTCTCCTCGCCTTGCAGGAAGATTTGCCTTCACTGTAAGTGCTCCCAGGAAGAGCACATCGTAACAGTTATGCCTCTGGAGATGGAGAAGACTGTCACCAAGCTCATGTTTGACTTCCAGAGGAATTCGACTTCTGATGACGACTCGGGCTGTGCCTTGGAAGAGTACGCATGGGTCCCCCCGGGCCTGAAGCCCGAGCAGGTAACGATGACACCACCCAGTGACCAGAAATAAATTGGTTTAATGTGATTTTTGGAAATAGTTGCCCTGATTTTTCTTCTAGGGGTTCGAGTACTTGTTGCATGCGGCTCTGTTTCTGGGTGCACTCTGGTCTGAATGCACTAATGAAATGGAGATGCCATCCTTGCAGGAGTTGTGTTTTTCTGTGTCTGCAGATGTAATTGGTAATTGAGGGGGGGGAAACAAAATACTTCCAGGATGGGGTTTGTTGTTGTTGGGCCAGGGAGCAGATACAGACATACCCACTACTGTTTCATGGTGGAAAAAAAAAATGGTGGGACTCTAGCGTTCCCCAGGGATTTGGTGTTGTGCCCCCCTGGACCACTCTGCTCTGTGGTAAGGGCAGGCAGTCAGAGCTGGTAGATGACTCTGAAAAATGGGCCAAAGTCTTTAAGGTTGGGTTTTTCCAGCAGGATGTGTGTGTCTTACTGGAAGGAATTGCTCAAATGAAGTTCAGGTCTCTCCGTACGGGAATTGAGCGGGATGGATTAGACCTCAGCATGCTGTCTGTGCAGAGCGCGCGTTGATTCCTGCTCCTTGCAGCTTACATGGTTCCTTTGGTTTTTATGCTGATCTTTTACATGTTCGACTCAGAACTTAATTTGCAGAGGAGATTGCAAAATTAGCTTAGCCTTGATAATTGCTATGGCAATCATTTTCAGCTGTGTAAGGAGGCTGCGAGAGGGTGGAAAGCTTTCATTCTTGCTGTTGTAGTTGCTGTCCTTAAGTACTGTGTTTTCCTGAGCTTTTATTCAGAAGGGCTTAGGCATTTCCTGAAATATTTTGGCAGCGCCTGTAGGCTGTAAATATTATCTGTCTGGTTAGAGAAAATCCAGTTGTTTGGTGGGGTTTTTTTTTCCTTCTTGTCTTTACAAGCCTTGCTCAGGTCTTGCTTGAAACTCCACAGCACTGTGTGTTCATTTGGTGCCATCCAACCGTGCAAATCAGGCAGCAGCCTTGTTTTCTGTCACCTTCCTTATGTCAGTGGCTCCCTTTGTGCCTCTCAAGAGGTACAAGACAGAGAGCGTGGACAGATGCAGATGGTCCTGAAGTATGGGGACATGAACCACTTGGGTTCTGGGGTTTTGGGAGTCCCCTTGGAGGGACCGTACCCAAGCTGGTGCCACCTGCTCTCGGCACTGCCTTCTGTCCAGGCATGTCGGTGGCTTCTGGAGCCCAAGCTGGCCCATGTCTCCCTGTAGCTTTGGGTGGAAATACAGATATTTAGTGACACATGGCACCTGACCGGGTAGACATGGTCTCTGATGAGTACAGTATGGCACGGACAGCAATTAAAACCCACTTCCAGCATGGTGGTGACATATTCCAGAAGACCTGGATGCTTCTTTGATCTCTCAGGTGCTTTTAAAGAAATAGTGTGCCTTCAGAGAGCTTAGGATGTTCAGGAGAAAAAAAAAAAAAAAAAAGTCCATTAGCTCTAGCAGTAGGTGCTGACATCTCATGCATCACCCAGGTTAAGGTATTTTTAGGTTCTTCCAGCATCTGTTTCTTGCAGAGGTCACAGTGCTCCTCGATACGAACACCGGCTTTCTCATGACGCTCCTCTGTCTGCGTTGCTGGGTCTTTTTAGCAGATTTGCCACTTCAGACCTGTCTCTGATCACCATGGAGATGAAGAGCAGCCGTAAGCAGAGCCTAAGACAGACACTGAAATCCTTCCAGCATAGCTCATCCGCCAGCACTTTCAGGACCTTTCACGCATTAGATGAGCCTCTGAGGAGACAAAAGCAAGGTGTGACTTCTCTGGGCTGTGGAAGAGCCACCACGCAGGGCTGGGGGCTGTCCCCAGGTGAAGAGCAGAACCCTGAATTTCTCCAGGAGTCACCACCTGCCTGGGGTGTCGCAGGGCTGGGGGTGCCCCAGGGTGCAGGAGGGTGCTGTTTGCTCTGCAGCGACTTAGTGGGGCCATGCAAGGCTGCAGACAGACGTGTGGCTTTCTGGTCGATGAGTCAGGTGTGTGTACGTGATGTGGAGTCTCTGGAAGGCTGGTGTCTGCCACGGAGCAGCTGGTGGGCTCTGCTCCACTTGAGGACACTGCTGTCAGGCTGGGCTGAAAATACAGCTTTGCTGGCAGTGAATTTTTCTTTGCCTTCTGCTGTTTCACTGTCGTATTTCTTTGACATGAAACAGATGAAATGAAACAACTTTTTCTGCAATATTCTACTTTATTAAAATCTCTACACAGCGTTATGAGCTGGGGAGGTAAGTGGTCCCCTGAAAGACTAATGCAGTCGTCTATTATACTTGGACGACAGCCTTCCTACCTCGCTATTCTTGGGAGACAGCATTCACATCTCACTCAACGCAGCAATTTACAGGATTTCAAGGGGAGGAAGTTGGCCAACAAACATGACATCGGGTTTTGGCAGTTTCCGTAGGTCATTTCAGAAATTGGAGAGTCCCTCCAATCCATAGCTTAAAATATTAAATATAACCTAAAGGGGAGTCGATCCAAACCTACAAAGTCTCCCTGTATTCCTGGACACTAATTCAGGCATCAGCTGGCCTGTGGTACATGTCAGCTACGTGAAAATCATGGTGATTGCTTAATGCCCCCTATTGAAGAGAAAAAAAGCGTTGGTCCAGTGTTCACAGAGAATGATCCAGACATTGCATTGAAGAGCAAAGCTGAAAGAGGTTGTCCCTTATATTAGGGCTCATCAGTGTGCAGCACTGCAAAGTGCTTTACACAACAGCTATAAATATTGTGTTTTTATAAATATGTTTGTAACACAGGGATGAAAATGGAAATATCAAAAATGTTATAATAACACTGCATAAAGTATGGTAAAAATTCATCTGGAAAGCTGGCTAAAACTTAGGACCTCTCTGCTGGAGAAAGAGGGGTATGAACTGGAAGGAGACTGGAAATGTTATTTTGTTGAGGAGCCTAGAAGAGCTTGGTTTGTTCAGCCTAGCAAATCGAAGGGTTATGATCACTGCCTATGCATTAGATGAGGAAAAGCAGTTACTCAAGCTCCAACTTTGGCACAAGAACATAGATAGAAACTGGCTCCGAATGCATTCAGGCAGGAAATTGGAAGAGGTTTCAAACCATCAGAGGTGTAAGGCTCAGCGGCAACCTGCCAACAGGGAGAGCGATGGGTAACAACCCAAGACTGAGCTCCGTAAATTACAAGGTGATTAGAAAATGTGGTTTCTTGTAATAGCAGTCGGCTGCACAGGATGGCCAAGAGGCTCCTGTGGGCTCTAATCCCACTTGGGTTGGACCTGGATGAAAAGTTGACTTACGGCAGAAGAGGGACTTCTCTTCTGGAAGATACGGACGGAGATGGGAATGGGAGAGGTGGCTGTACAGGAGGCCAGGCAGAAGCTTGAGATGTGGGCTTTGACAAATACTCTTTTTTTCCTGCCTGCCATTCAACAACCAGATAAAGAAGTAAGTGTGAAAGCCTTGAAGTGGGCAGACACCAACAGAAACGTGTCCTCAGCAAAGCAAAATCCCAGCCCGGGCCTGGCTGCGAAGACGGGGGAGGGCCATTTCAGGAGCCAGTTTGTCTGCTGGGGCTGGCAGCCCGACAGCTGATCCTCCTTGCACTGACATAAGTTTGAGGGCAGATGCTTAAAAATAAGTACTTTTATGATGTGTTTTTCACATTTTCAGGCAAGGCATGTGTAAATCCATGTGAATGCGCAGCCTTGAATTCCTTGTGCCTGTGGTTTGGAGAAATCCAAAGGGGTTATAACATGCCAGCTTGAATTTCTGAATACAAGGGATTTTTGAGGATTTCTGTCTTTATTGTGTCTCAATAATAGGAGCAGCTGGTTATGGGCACTGATTTCCCATTAAACAAAAGATGGGGCTCTACTTCAGCTGCAGTGTGGCTTTCTGTATGGCTCCAGCGCGCCAACATTCAAGACCCTTCTATGCGCCATAAGAACTTAATTCCCTCTTGCTGTCAGCACCATTGCTCTGATCAAGTCCCTGAAAAAGTAAGAGAATCTCGTCTGAGCTAAAATCAGTAGGATGAAGGTTCAAGGGACCATTTTCCTCTAAGGCGGCCATTAGAGCTGGGACCTCAAGAGCTTTGCGCTGTGGTGTGAAACTCCTGGCTGTCACAGGGAATTTATTCAGGGGCTAACGTACCTGTTGATTCCTGTTCTGTGTCTTTTGTAAGACCTATGGCAAGGGCTGGTGTTATAAAACCTCCAAGCTTCATCAGTTGCTGTTCAGATCACGAGCTGAGGAAAGGAGAGCGGAGATGAACCTACACTGAACATGCATTTACACCTTACCTAAAGATACCCACTTCCACCACCTTGGTGTGGTAGAAACAGCATTATCTGGGCCAGTTGTCTCGGGGGGACATGTGCCTCACTTGTGGCGGTGTGTTACAGTCAAGTGCATTTTACCTTCTCGTCCTTTCTTGAGCCCTATAAGCTCAGCAAACTGTTTCACTTCTCAGGAGACCGAAGTCTTGTGTGCAGTAAAGAGGGAACAAAACAGCCCAAAGCAACCTTGTACCTCAAGCCTGCATCATAATGGGGAGCAGATAAATTTATGGCCAGGTAGAGGAAGGACAAAAGCCCCATGAAGAGCTCTACCGTCCTTGGTCCTGAGCGCAGAGCCGGCCGGATGGGGAGCCATGGGCGCTGGAGGCTGTAACTCGTGTGCCGCTGCCAGGAGCTGCAGCCAGCTCTCGCTCTATGCCTTGCACCCATGCACACTGTAGTATTTTACCCAAAAGCTGCATTTCAGCACATTTCCAAAAGCTCTCCAGTTTCATTTTAAGGTAGGCTAAGTCCATCACCTCCCCAGTGAACTCTCAGTATCTAAATAGCCTGGCAGTTAACAGCTCTTATTTCAAGGCTGGAGCTGTCTAAATCCAGCCTCCGGGCACCGGATCGTGCCGAACGCTTGCCAGCCGGACAGAGCAGCAATCCTCCACATGAAGCGGTTTTTCTGTGGGCGATGCATGACCTGGGGTGGGTTAGGAGGTCCTGGAGCTGTTCCCTCTGCCCTGGAGTGGAGCGGATGGAGGAGGTGTGAGTGTATTCCTTGCTGGGGGGGGAAAAAAAAAAAAAAGTGGCAAAACCACTGGGCTCTGTTTCTGTGTCCTGGAGCATTTGCCTGATCGTTGTGAGCCGATGGAAGCTGTTAAAATTATTTAATCCTTGAACAATCTTGTTACCAAGGAGGGAATCAGTTGCTTTTGGTGGGCCACAGAAACAAAACCTGATAGGGTTTGCGTGGTTCTTAAATCTGAAATAGCTGCGTGGTGGGCAGCAGAGGTAAGAGAGAGGGGAAGAGCAGGGAGTGGAAAAGAAAACAGAGAAATCCCAGACTACACAATGTAAACTTGTCCTGGAGCCTTATTCCAGTGTAAAATTACAGGTTTTCCTTGTTGCAGCATTGTTCTAATACACTACCTCGTGACTTAGAGATATAGGAGGATTTGAAGTGGAAGACCCAGGGGAATTATCAGCTGTGATCAGTGCAGCCGATGATCATTATAATTGCTGGTGCTCCTGGGGATGCTGAGTGCCACAAGAGCGGCTCCGCCGGTCAGCACCTCGCAGCACAAAGACCGCTCTCGGGTGCTTTTGAAAGCTCTGTTTCTGACTTCTTTTAATCCAAATTCAATTTCTGCTTAAAAAATAAAAATCATGGCATGCGCTTTCACAAGTCTAAAACTTGTGGATGTACGGCCTTCATTCAAATGTTCTCCTTTGATGCCAGCAGGAAGCAATGTTTCCGCAGGATCTCTTACAGACCCAGAACTGCTCCAAAGGCTTGGCAGGAATGGATGTCGTTCTCAACGGACAAGCAGCAACGCTCGGCTGCTGTTAGCCATGGGAGAGAAGCGCACGGAGAGCCACAGAGCATGCCAGAACAAATAACACTTAGGAAAATTATTTTTCCTTTGTTCCTTGCCTTTGTCCCTGTGACTCGGGAGCGGGTTTCCGAGAGCAAACCCAGCATTGCAGGGCGTCGGACCGCCCGGCGCCGGGGATTGCATCCGCCTCCTGCCGCTGCCTACAGCACACAGGCACGGTCACAGATCTGGGGTGATAACGGTCTTCTCCCAGCTGGGGCTGTGGGGTCTGGGGGTGACCCCGGCTCCCTCCCGGGCTGCGTGCCTGGCTGCATCCCCGTGCTTGGCCGACCCAGCCAGCAGTTCCTGCTCTCCTCTCCGTTTCGGAGCATCTGGCCTTGCTGCAAGGATTGTTTTGCTTCAAGAAATAAATAAGTGCTTTGTATCCTAACGGCCACGGAAAAGGAGGACGTGCCAGAGTTGGGCCAAAGCACACTGAACCCATTTTCCAGTTTCACACGTGCTGTCATCTGTGGAGCTCGTGCGGGAGCCTGCGTGTACAAGCACTTGCAGCATTTTGCAGACATGTTGAGAGGCTTTTTTGGGTTTTTTTTCCCCTTTGCTCTGCAAGGGAGGCCAGCAGGGATGAGAGGAATACTGAAGACACCAGATTCATTTCTCTGTTGATTTTAAGTGCTTGGTATAAAAGATCATTTAATGCCTGACGTGCGGTTAAATGCCAGTGCTGGGGAGGAGCAGGCGAGCCACAGGAGCGGCCCTGCTTGCCCGGGCCAGCACGGGCTTGTCAGAGCCACTGGCCGCCTTCCTCCTGCTGCAGCCAAAGCTCCTGGGAGCTCTCAGGCAGCGAGCTGGGGCACAGGGCCACGAGCAAATGTCCCCACGTGCATGCGCCGGCAGCCGCTGCTCCACACATCATTGCAGAGGCAGCTCCCTGCACCGGCGTGCAGGTACCTCCCTGGGTGACATGGGGTGGGCTGCTGGCGCTGTGGGACCCCTGGCATGGTCCTTATGGAAATGATGCTCTCCTGGGCACGGGGGGATGATGGAGAATGTCGGCGTGCCTAGATTTTGAGCAGATTCCACTGCATGTGATGATTTACCATGCAGTGCCTGAGTGGTGGCTGACCCACCAAGGTCCCTGTTTTGGGGACATCCATGTTCAGGCAGTCTGCTGCACGCAGGCTGGTGCATACTGCCCTCGCAGGGTTCTTTGCAAAGGCCTTGCAGCTGGTTTTGCAGTTTGTTTGGTTTCATGAGAACCAGGCAGGATGGCCCAGCTGGATGTGTCGGAGCTGTTACAGCTGAGCAAGTCGGCACCCATCGGCTGAGCCCTGCCAGGACACCGCGAGCTCCTTTGTAGTCCATCCCAGCGGTACAGTCATCCCAAACCCGGTTGGGTGGGTGCATTCGGTAGGGGTGTTGTACTCGGGGCGAGTACAACCCCATGCTGCTTCCCAACAGCAATTCATGGCATAAGGAACAAGATATTTCCCCTCCGCCCCCTTTAATTCATTGATCAAAGAGATTCTTCATCAACAGCTTAAATTCACAGGCTGTTTGCAAACTTTTCTGTCTAGGAGGAGGTGTTAAGACTTTGCCCACAGAGGTGCTGGCGTGGGTTTTGTCTTTGGTCACCCCCGGGACTGCCAGGAGAGCTGCAGTCCCGCCTTTATTTAGCAGGGACGGGGTAGGTTTTTAAGCTGTCAAAGTTAAACTGGAAACACACCCCAAAACTAGGAAGACTGCAGAACACAAAGGCATTTGTAAACTAATGTAATTACTTTCCTCAATGCCTTTGAATAAAGTTGGCTCCACTTTAAAGGCTTTTTCCTACCCTCATTTTGCATTACGTTCTTTCCTTTCTCCTCGTTTCTTTTTTAATTTCTGTCTCCCCCCGCCCTGTGCCCTCCCCTTTTAACTCCAAGCAGCTGTTCATTTCCAAAACGTGTATCAGTTTTCCTGAGCAGCACTTGGCATTTGGACATTTTCCTTTTGAAGGTGAGAATAACACCCTGGGAAGGTGGATATCTGCTGTGCTGGTTTCTCGTGACGCAGAGTCTGTCCGAGTGCCTGGGAGACCTCCCCGGGGCAGGATGGGGCTTGCCTGGCCAGCCAGTGTCCCACGGCACCCAGCACCCACAGCTGGCCACCGCACTGGCCAGCACGTCCCTGTGGCATCCAGGGCTTCGTCATGTTGGCTGAAGCCTTATTTTAATTCAGCCTGATGTTTTCCAGATTCCTCTGGAGTTTCTCCCATCCAGATGTGAGCAGAGGTCAGAGCAAAGAGGGGCAAGTGGGGAAACCGAGGACAAAACGGAGCCTGGCCCCACACGTGACTTGCGTGTGTTGGTGATGGTTGTTAGGATAATCATGGCCAGAGCAGTTCTCTCGTGAGGGGAAACAGCAGGATGTGGAGCTGCTGCGTGGTACGGCAGAAGTATTTAATAATAAAACAGTTAAAGATACGGCATGATTTAAAAGGGATATGTTATCCCTCCTGGGTCATTGCCCCACGCTGTTTTCCTTATCTGGCTGCAGCTCATGTTGCAGAGCCACTAAGGTCAGTGCAGAGCTGTGGGCTGGTGCTTGGGGGGTCCGGATCAGGCTCTTTGGCCGCAGTGGCCCTGGGAGGCTCACTGGCTGCACAGGCTTGTGCACGCTCCGAGCCGGAGCTGGACGGAGGAGGAGTTATTTTCCTGGAAAACCCTGACCTTTTGTACAAAAGCAAAGTGCAGACTGAGCAGTTTTAGTTTTCCAGTGAGTTCACATTTTCTGCAGGCCCTTTCCCTGAAAAGGCAGATTTATCTGAAATTCCTCCTTTTCCTTCTTTATATTTCCTTATTGAGCATCCCAGCTGGGCTGTGCCAGCCCAACTGCTGGCCACTTGCTGACGGGGTCGGAGATGCTGTCGGTGGCTGGCTGAGCACGGAGGCAGGGGATGCTGGCAGCCTGCGCCCCATCCCTCCCGGGCTCTGCTCTCCCATCTGAACCAGGCACATCCCAAAGGGAATCAGTGATGGATGAGAGAGCATATTTGCACAAGCCTGAATTAACATCAACCCAGGCCAGGGATCCTTCTGCTCTTCACCTACACTCTGGCTGGACCTCTCAGGGTGGCAGTGATGCCCCAGGTGAAAGGATGTATGTGTCCCCCTGGTTCAGGCTGTCCCCAGGAGGGATGGTGAGTGTAAAGGCAACGGTGGAGGAAGCCACCAACAGGCATAAAGAAAGGGTTTTCTCCCCACGAGATGTCCCATGGGTGCTGGGCAAGGACTGACAGCCTGTGCTCCATCCCATGAGCACCCATGCGGAAGGTCTCTTTGGCTGATGTGGATCCAAAGCAAACCCTTTCAGGTTATTTCAGGCAACAGAACACAGGTTGAAGCTTGTTATATATTATTTTGGTTTGCTTTTCAAACCAAATTGCCCATCCCTGCTGAGCTATGTTGTTGGTGTGATGGGAGCCAGTTCCTGCGGACCTGCTGAGACTAAATAGAAAACTTCCCAGCGGAAGCAGGAGCGGAGCTGGGCACGTACATCCCACAGCGTTGGGCTCCAGGAAGGCAGCGCCCAGGCTGCCAAAGGAAAAACTCACATCCTGCTTTTTGCCCAGGGTGAGCATCTTACAGCTTGTTGCATTAGGGACTGGAGCAGCCTGATGGAATTTGGCGGCTCTTCAGAAAAAAAAAAAAAAAAGTTATTCCTAGTCCCCGCCAACTTCAAGGACTCAGTAGGCAAAAAAACTTCATTGCAAGAAATAAAAACACAAACTAACCAACCTGAGTGCTGGGGAAAGCGAGCAGCCTCTCTGCACGTGGGGAGTTTGGCAAGAGAAGTCAGCAGGCGTCTGTACCAGCCGGGAAGGTGCAGTGTGGTGGCCTGGCCACCATCGCCAGGAGATTTTCAACTGCAAGCTCTGCTATGGACTGGCTGCATGAACTCAGGGAGCTCATTTAACATTGTTAAACTGCGAATAGCCCTTTCCAGTGCGTGTATTTGCTACCTCATGTAACGTGTCATAAGAATTTAAGTGTTTTTAGTGTGCTTTGATGTCCCTGGATGAAGGATGCTCTATAAATGCAAAGTAAGTATTCTAATGTACATAGTTTGTTTTCTTTTTAACATAACAAAATACTTAGCAGCCTTTCTTTCTTTGACAGTTTCCATAGCTGGTGGGTCTGTTTCTGCTGTGCCTTAGTAAAACAAATTTAGGGTTTCACAGTGGCATATGCTCAGCGTGTTCCTCAGCTTCATGACCCAAGCACTTCCCTTGTCATCAGCACTGCAGAGTTACAGGAGGAAATCTGCTAAAAATCTCCCTTTCCACAAAACCTACTGATGGGGAAAAGTGGATGTTAGGGTCGGTTTGTAGGGGAACCATAAAATGAGAGGAAAAGTGATTGCAAGCACTGGAGCAGCTCTGCTCCCAGGTAGCTCTGCATGAAACCAGGGAGAGAGCTGAATGCAGAGTAATTCTTCCTGAATAATGCTGGGTTTGGATATTTATTCTGGAATACAAAGTGATTTCTTTCTGTTGAAGGTGGCTCCCTGTATAAGCCATCCCCAGCAGCCTGCGAGCCCATGGGAAGCTGCCTCCCCTGCCAGCCAGCCCTGTGTGACCTGCCTCTGCATCCCCATCCCTCGCGGTGACCCGCGGTGGCTTGTCATCCCGCAGATGCTGCGGGGTTGTGCAGGCAGAGAGGACTTCTCTGGGGACAGCCAGCCCAGGTGGTGCTTTTTAGGCCAAAGCCCAAAAGGTACAGCGAGGGAAAAAGCAGATCAGAAGCCACTGCAAAGCAAGCATCATTTGGGAAAAGCCGTGCGAAAGCCGCAGGCGGTGCAGCCGCTCTGGAATGAATTGCTGCAGTGTCTGAGAGCCGAGGGAGCAGCTCAGGGGGGTTAATCCCACCGTGGCAAAAAGCAGAAAGCTGTATGCACCGGGAAAAAACACTCTGTAGCCAAGCAGAGATTTAAGGAAGCCGTTCATCCCTCTGCTCCCGGCCGAGCATCCAGAGGCATCCGAGGCTGCAGAGAGTCCTGATCCCAGCCAAGCAGCCAGAGCTTTCCCTTACCTTTACCTTCTCCTGGTTCTTCACATGCTGTTCAGCATCACCGCGGCTGTTCAGGAGCTGATCCTCGGCCAGGGAGTCCCGTCCCGGTGCCTGGCCCAGCCCCCGCCCCGGCCCCTGGCCCAGCCCCTGAGTGCACGTCGCAGGTGTGGCAGTCAGAGGAGAGACGCTGGGGTTCAGGGTGTGCTTCCTCTCCAGGCTGCCTTTTTAATAGCTGCTTTTAATTATACGCTCTGAGACGAAAGAGAAAAACCAAGCCTTCCAACAGATTTCTATCTGCTGTTTATTTCCACAAATTGCTGCAGAAAAAAGCCTGGAGGGTTTTGATGGAGGTGGAGGGTGAGATAGCCGGCAACACGGAGGCTGCCGGGGCGCAGCCTTTTTAACCTCCCCTGCCGAGGCAGGTGCCGACACATCCCCGCAGCCGGCGAAGCATGCTAACGCTATGGAGGCTGACCGAGCAAACGGTAACGCGCCTTGCCAGGGCTGCCACCTCTCTTTTTTGGTGGAGAAAAGGCCATAAAAGCAAAGCAGCACCTGGCTGTATTTCCTTGCTTGAAATCATGGGGGAGACCCAGCTCCTGCTGGCTTGGGGGATGGCTGCTGGCTGGGCAGGGGGGCACGGGCTCGGCCAGGGAGCCCCACTGCAGCCCCCTCTCTTGCTCCGTAGGTGCACCAGTACTACAGCTGCCTGCCCGAGGACAAGGTCCCCTACGTCAACAGCCCGGGAGAAAAATCTCGCATCAAGCAGCTTTTGCACCAGCTGCCACCGCACGACAATGAGGTGAGTATCCAAAAAGTGGCCGGGGACATCCCTGAGGGTGGTGGGTGGATGGGGAGGGGACACACCTCCTGGGGTTGCCCATGGGAAACTTGGCTGGTCCTTTCTCAGCCCTTTCTGCTTTTCAGGGAGATTTGCTTGGTCGTGTTGCTATTTAAGTGCTGTATTTGCTCCCTGCTTCAATTGTGTTGGAGGTGGGAGTTGTTTCTTTCGGAAGTTAAACATTTTTAAATTGCCTTTCTTCAGTTCTCTGAAATAAAAGCATTTTTTTTAGCCCTTGGAATTTTTTTAGCCCTTTAGCCAAAGCCACGTTAAAAGTGGTTTGAAATGCTGTTGAGATCAGCTAGTCCCAGATCCAAAGTTGCAAAAGCCTTTTCCCAAGCGCTGTTTCCTGCTCACCGTGGGAGTGGGAGCGTGTGTGCCGAGGAGGGGTTCACCCGGGCTGAGCCCTGTGAGCCGGCAGAGCCTGGCAAGGCAGAGGTTGAGTCAAGATCAGTCAGAGCAAATAAACCTTCTGATGTGTCACAAGAACGATGTGAGGCAGCAAAAAGGGTCCGGTCTTTGATGCCCTGTTCTTGCCAGTGAGAACATTGGCTTCTGGTAGCCCGCAAAATTTCCCTGTGTAAACAAAAAAAATCATTTTCATGCTGCTTTCTGAAGAAGCCGCTCTGGAAAATACGTGCAGGTAACTTGTTTGATCTAGGTCAGATTTTAACGAGTTTGCCTGTGCGTGGCTGGGTGCCATGGGCACAGCGCTGCCAGCGCCGGGGGAGCTCCCCGCACCAGGCAGGGGCTTCTTCCCCTGCACCCTCCGGCCCCAACCTGCCCACCCGCCTTTCCTGGCAGCTGCTGAAACCCCACAGCCTCCAACAGATGAAAAACTTAAGAATAAATAGACACAAACACTGCTACTGCAGCCCGTGCTGCTGCAAGCGGGAGGCACGAGTCTGCGTGGATTTTCTGCAAACTGGCAGATTTTGCATCCGGTTCCCCCTCGTGCTCAGTTTCTCTCCTTTACAAGTTGAAGGTGTGTTGGGTGTTCATGTGAACAGTCCTGCTCTCTCCCTGAGCCTGCTCTCCAAAGTAACGGAGGCTGGATCGGGCACTGGTGCTACACGTGGCCGCCTTGGCTCTTCAGTTGTGTTCTCCGTTGAGATGCAATCAGCCAAGAGCTAAGCCTGCAGGGTGGAAATGGCCAGGAAAACCTCAGAGTTTCCTAAGCTTTGGGGAAATTGCGTTGTTCATTGTTTATATCCTTTTATTTTACTTATTTCCTTATTACCTTCCAACATAGAGGTTTTGCAAATGTGGAAACGTGAGCCCAAGCTGGAAGAATAGTTGGAGTTCCCACATAGCTGGGCCTCCATCATTTACACAGGGAAAATGGGCTGCGCCCTTGGAATCCAATAAAATATTTTGAAGCTGCTGTAAGACTTCTGCCATAGGGAGGAAGCAGGGAAACCATCACTCTGATTGCTGGGTCTGGGTGGGACTCTGAGGACCTAGACTTTCCTAGAAACCTAGTACCCTTTCTTCTCATCTCTACCTATTGAAATTTTGGCCCAACCCCAGGATGACTGGAGCCCAGAGAGCTGCGTTTCTCCAGCCTTCACCTCTGTGTGACCCCCTTGCAGAGGTTTGCAGAGCTGGTGGGATGGTGGCCCGCTGTCTGGGGTGCCGGGGACACCCCTCCCACCCAGCATCACTTGTGTTTTTCAGGTCCGCTATTGCAATTCGTTGGATGAGGAGGAGAAGAGGGAGCTCAAACTCTTCAGCAGTCAAAGGAAGAGGGAAAATTTGGGGAGAGGCAATGTCCGGCCGTTCCCCGTGACCATGACGGGAGCCATCTGCGAGCAGGTGGGTGGCAGCTGACGAACTGGTGCAAGCGGAGCAGCTTTTACATCACCAAAGTTAATCAAAGCTCACAGAAGCAGCACCTGGGGTCCTTTGGGGCGCATGCCAAGAGTACCCCACATTATTTTATGTGGAGCAGTCACTTTAGCTCCCAGCCTTGTGCAGGGGGGAAGCTGTTCATATCCTGACCATAAAATGGGGATGAAATGAAGTTAAGAGACAGGAGAAAGGAGCTGTGAATTAGCACCTGCTTCTGCTGCGGTTGCTAAAGCAGCCGGTTGGCGATGGGCGGCAGCGGGCTCGCTCACCCCCCGTTAAACCCCAGCTTTTCTGACAGTGCGGCGGCCAGATCAACGGAGGGGACATGGCAGTCTTTGCTTCACGAGCGGGGCATGGCGTCTGCTGGCACCCTCCCTGCTTCATCTGCAGCGTCTGCAACGAGCTGCTGGTCGACCTGATCTACTTCTACCAGGACGGGAAGATCTACTGCGGCAGGCACCACGCCGAGTGCCTCAAGCCCCGCTGCGCGGCGTGCGACGAGGTAAGAGCCGGTTTCTGCCAGGGAAAAGAATGGCATGAGAGGGTACCCCTTGCCAGCTGGATATTTCCCCTCTGTCCACTCTGGTCTCTGTGTGGAGGCATGTGAAATACAATAGTTGGCTTTGCCATGGGTTCATGCAATCTTTTCCTGGGGTTCCAGGTTGGCATCTCGGGGATTTTTAGGTGCAGTGTGCCCAGAGCTGTTCTGAGATAGACCCTCAGCTACACACAGGGACCTGGGGTTGGGGGGGTTTCCATGAGCATTTCCAGGAACAGCACACCCCCCGTGCTGGGTGATTTGAGGTGGTGGTCCCCCCTTCTCCTCTGTGTCCCCAGAAGAAGCCTCTGGTGGAATGAGTGCTGTGTTTCCTACAAGACGGTGGTGTCTGAGTACACACGGAGCTGAAACAGGCTTTAAGAGAAGAGATTAACAGGCTATAGGAAGCTGAACAAATGGAATACAAAACGAATATAGAAAACCGTGGAGAGTAGCCTCTGAGCATTTCTCAAGTGTCAATCTCTGTTTAAAAGGCTGGTGAAGGAAATTGTTCTGGCTTTTCAAGTTATGAAAACTGTAGTGTGGAAAACCATATGTACTATAAAATACCACGTCCCATCGATACAAGCGTGTAATAGTAAATATCCAAGGCTACATGCACTTCAAATATAAAGAGCATTGACGTATGTATCCAATTAAATTTGTAACGTTACCAGTAAAAAAACAACTCCTAACCATTCCACTGGCCCTGTTTCCTTGTGGCTTAGGCTGAGTAATTTTTTTTATGTACTTTTTATCCTTGCAAATCCTCATACAAGTCTTTCATTCAGCCCCTTCTTTAACACGTGCTTCTTCCCCTGAAATATCCAGCACTAATTGCAAGAAAGAGTAACTCAGGGGTAAGAGGAACTGCAGGGGAAGAGCTTTTGGAGTGACCTGTGCTGGGACAGAGAGACCGGCCACTGCTTGCTCCTCTGGCTTGGCTTTGGGAGCGGAGATGGGCTGGGGATGGGAAGCAGAAACAGCGAGAAAGCATCTGCTGAAACCATCTTAGGTGACTGTTTCACCAGCCCACCCTTAACAGCCCTCCGTGCCTCAGTTTCCCCACTGGTATAGTGACTGCTATGATCTTTATAAGCACACGGGCTGGGGTAGAGGCAATGGTGAGGAGCCAGGTAGCTCCGTCTTCTCTCCCCTCCAGGGAGCTGCCACTTGTCCTTGTGTTTTCACTCACCCTTTGTACTCGGGTCCTTGTTTCACAGATGGGTAAATGTGTTTCAGTAAGTGGCTACTCTGTTCTTCAAAAGCCCTCCAGATCGATAGGTTGTATATAAGCATGTTTATTACCCTGATCGACCCCTTGTGCTGATGGATGTGTTTACAAGCCTGTTACTGTGAGCTCTGCATTAACGCTTTGTAGTCTGTGTGCTAACGTGGGTCCTGAGCTATTTCCATTTTAATGGATTTCCTTAAGAAGTGAGGGATGCCCCTGCCACAAGCCAAACCATGGGCTTCCATGCAGGAAGGGAGGGTTAGCTGTAAAATTTGGAGGTTGTATGAGAAAAGGGACACAGCTGCTGTGCACAGGCTGGAGACACAAAGGTTGGTGCTGCATCCCAGGTCCCCTCTCTGACCTCCTCTGTTACACTTTTTATGTTCTCCCCCTTCCCCAGATCATTTTTGCTGATGAATGCACCGAGGCCGAAGGGCGGCACTGGCACATGAAGCATTTCTGCTGCTTTGAATGCGAGACAGTGCTGGGGGGGCAGAGGTACATCATGAAGGACGGCAGACCCTACTGCTGCAGCTGCTTCGAGTCCCTCTACGCCGAGTACTGCGACACCTGCGCCCAGCACATCGGTACGAGCACGGGGCGGGAGGGGAGCGGGGCAAACCTCTGCTTGGAGGGTTGATTCTGCCAACAAGAGCTGTTGCGTTCAGTCTTTGACAATGACTTGGGGCTGTGGGCAGGACTGTCTGTGGCTGGGGTCTGCCCCAGCCCTGTGGCATCCAAAGAGGCTCGGTCACCTCTTGCATCTCACCAAGGAGCTAGTAGGGTAATTTGTTCGGTTAAAGCACTGCTTATCCCTTTGGAGAAGGGAGGACTATCAGAGAGCAACCTCAGGAGCTATTGCAACCAGTGAAAGCTTTCTCTGGTCTAATATAGTGCACGCTTTTTTCCTTTAAATCTCATTTTCCTGTAAACAGCGTGGCTCTTCTCAGATTTTTCACAGCCAAGCTTGCCAAAAGATCGCATGAGTTAATGAGCTACTGACAGCAAAGATGCTTGTTCATTAGGCATCATTATTATTTTGGTTTGCCTTTTTTAATCAACTCACAGGTAGATTTCTCAGACAGAAAGAAATAATGCACCAGAGCCCATCTATGTTTCTGGAACAGCAATTTAAAATAGACTTTATTCTGGGGGCTAGCTCCCCCCCCAGCACTCGGAGGGTGGTAAGCTGGGAGGGCTGGGAAGCCGCCTTGCTGCTCTGCCCGATCCCGTTTGCCACTTGGTTGAGCATTTGCACATGCTTGCAGGCACGCGAGCAGCCCTTTCTTTGTCCGTGGAGGTGAGCTCACGTGTTCAAATAATTCATAGGCTGCAGGGAACGAAAAAAAAAAAAACCACCCAACCATTTTGCTCTTGTGCAGAGGCCAGATGGCACAGGGAGGAAGACTCAGGGCTTCAGCAAAGCACTTGGAGGATGTGTTTGCTGTGACCTGCAGCACATCCTTCCCGAAAGCTCAGCTGCAGAGCGGTGAAGCAGCAGCTGTTAATGCTTCTCGCACGCTCCCTTCTCTCATGCGTCCATCTACTGTCCTCCCCTCCGTCTGTCTGGCTGGAGCCTGCCAACTGTCAAGTTTTGGGGGCAAAATGCCTGTTTTGGTGCATATCTGCATATTTCTAGCAAAGGAGGCATTGCAGCCATTTTGCTGCAAGTTGCTCGTAGTAGTCACTGAGTGTTGTGTGAAAGAGACACATAAATCAGAGGTTAGCACTGCTTGAGACTCGCAAGGCTTGGGTTGGGTAGTCGAGGACAGAGGAAGGAGGCTGTTCTCTTCCTCTGCGACATGGCTTCAGGGCACTGGAAAAGGAGCTGATAAAATCCCACCCACCGTCTTGTCTCTCTTTTGTCCACAAGCGCAGCACTCCAGTCTATATACAAAAACATTTTGCTCATTGTAAGGGAAGAAGAAAAAACCCAATTACACTAAAGCAAATATAGCTGGGAATAAAATGGACCACTGAAGTACGGTTCATTTGTAAATGATCCGGCGGCAGTCGGCCCCCTGCAATCCGGCTGCGGCGGGGGTGCAAGCCCGTGCAGCACACACGTGCAGTGCAGCCCCCGCTGTGCGGCCAGCCCGTGCCCTGCAAGGCAGTTTCTCAGGTAACGGGGGCTTTTGCCATGAACGGCTGCTTCAACAGATGAATAAATGTTATAATTGAAGCTTAGGGAGCTTTGCTCACGGCTCTGGCTGAAAGCGGTGTGCATGTGCTCCCGCAGCTCTGGCCGGTGCTGGTGAGCATCCCAGGGTTTCACTGGCAGGGGACAGGCTCTCTGCATCAATTCCCTTCTTAACGCAAGGGGCAGCCCAGGAAATGTGGCTGGGTGCAAGGCAAAGGAATGTACTCAGATCCCTGGGGCCAGATCTTTCCGCTCCCGTTTGGAGAAGGGGCCCCAGCAGCCAAAATCAAGTTAGGATGGGGCCATGGTAGCAGCCAGGGACAGGGATGTGATGCTCTGTTACGTACGTAACCAAGACAGCACAAATTCCTCATTATGGTTTGGTTGGAGGCTTTTTGTTTTTTTAAATAGGCAGCATATTATTGCTTTGACTTCAAGGGCTTGATGGAGAGCTGCTTGCATTCCTTTGCTTTATGATCGGAAATATCCCCATTTAATGTGAAATAGCTTGAGGCTGGGTTCTGCTGCCTTTGTCAACATCGAGCAGCTCCCGAGCAAAGGCCTGCAGCCTGCAAGGAATTAGAAATGGGCTTAACTTCACACATCGGAGAAACCCTCCTGAAGGGCTTCCGAGAGCAAGCCCAGGTGCGTGTTGCTTGTAGGGGATGCAGGTGTTAAGCGCGGCGCAGAGTGATGTACGCAGGCTAGCTCTGACGCTGTGCATCTTCCCCCTCGAGGTATCGACCAAGGCCAGATGACATATGACGGCCAGCACTGGCACGCCACCGAGACCTGCTTCTGCTGCGCCCAGTGCAAGAAGTCCCTGCTGGGCCGGCCCTTCCTGCCCAAGCAGGGCCAGATCTTCTGCTCCAGGGCTTGCAGCGTCGGTGATGACCCCAACGGCTCCGATTCCTCCGACTCGGCTTT
>NW_010125143.1:91771-97376 GCF_000699245.1 Pterocles gutturalis
CGCCAAGATCGGCAAGAACAAGGGGAAAGGCGAGGAGGGAGCACGCAGCCCCTGCAACCAGCTGCAGGTCACCTCCAACCGCCTCTCCACCGACGTGGACCCGCTCTCGCTGCAGATGGATTTGCTGAGCCTGGCCAGCCAGACACCGAGCCTCAACAGGGAGCATGTGTGGAGGAGCCGGGACGAGCTCTATCATTACGGGAGCAAAATGGAGCAAAGTCAGTCCCAAAGCCCTTTGCAGCTTCTCAGCCAGTGCAACATAAGGACCTCCTATAACCCCGGCCAGGTCCCGGGCTCACAGCAGGATTTATGGGCGAAACATTTCAGCAACCCAAAGAGGAGCTCCTCGCTGGCCATGAAGGGCCACAGCAGCAGCTTCATCCAGGACTGCCGAGAGGACTTCTACTCAGGGAGGCTTCGCTCCCAGGAGAGCTACAGCGACATGTCCAACCAGAGCTTCCCCGAGACCAGAGGAAGTCTCAAAGTCCCCAAGTATGAAGAGGAAGAGGAAGGCGGGATGCCGACGCCGCAGTGCCGCACCCGCCACCCCATTAACACCCTCAAGTTCACCGAGGACCTGACGCCCACCGAGCAGACCCCCCGTGGCTCCATGGAGTCCCTCGCGCTCTCCAACGCAACAGGTATGTCACCCCCGCTCCTGTCACCCTGCAGCCCCCCCGGCACCTCCTCGGTGCGACGGGGACCCTCGAGCTCTGGGTCAGTGCCATGGCAGGTGTCTTCTCTTTGCAGGGGGGACTGACAGCTTCGGGACCGCTGCTCGGTGCCAGGGGCTTGCCTGCCTGCCCCCCCGTGCCTGGCAGCCCCCTCTCGCTGTCCTTGCTTGTTTAACAAGGCAGGGCTTCATAGATGGGTGGCCTTTCCCTGTAGCTCAAAACAAATGTTTTCAAGCTCTTTAATCTTCCCGTTTGTGAAGCTGAGGGGGGGAACATCAAGGTCAGCTGCTAGTGCAGAGGCAGATTCCAGCTTTCAGCAGTTGAAGGACTGCTGTCAGCTGCCCTTGGGGGCTAAAAATATTTTCAAATGCTTTGAAATAGGCCCAGTTAACCCTTTTTGTGTGTTACGCAGTCCTCTAGCACGTGGCTAGTTAAAAGAAATTCCTTCTCCTCCGTACATGGCTCTTTTTCTCCTCTTCCCCAGTCCCCTGGTAGAAACTGCAGGGAAAAGCCAGGGGAGACGCAGCCTGGTCAGTGGGAGGTGTCCCTGCCCAGGGCAGGGGGTTGGAACCAGATGATCTTTCAGGTCCCTTCCAGCCCAAACCATTCTGTGATTCCATGCTTGTCCCATCAGGCTGAGCCCGTTTCTCGTGAGCACATCCCAGGGTAATATTTCTCAGCCTTCTCACCCTAAACGTGTTTGGGTTTCATTTTGCGGCCGCGGGGATGGGTGTGCGTGCACGGACGTGTCTGCAGCAGGGCTCTGGTCCGCAGCCCGGCGCTGGGGAGGCTCAGCCCTGCACACACCGTCCTCCTGCAGCCTGCTGGAGTTTGCATTGTCGGGCGGCTGTGCACATTGTCTGGCACAGCTATCACTTGCTTCTGAGTCCCTCAGCAGAAAACTTCTTGGAAGATAAAATCCTGAGCGTGGTTTGTAGGGATCCTGCCTTGCTTTTTCTTTGCTGCTCCCCCAGGTTTTCTCTGTTCCAGCCAAGCATTGCTTGGGTTTGGGCAGGTCCTGCACCTGCCCCCTGCGAAATAGAGTCTCTCTGTCTTGCTGTCACCAGCAGCGAGCAGCCTGCAAAGCGTTTGGTACCTGGTTCTGAGGGTCTCCCATGGGATACTGGCACTGGTTGGTGGGGATGTGCCGGTGAGCATCGCCAGCCCCCGGAGAGCTGAGCCCCGCTGAGCCCAACCTCTGTGCTCTGCCCTGCCCGGACAGACAGGTTTGCTCTGCTACGCCTGTGCCTCCTCACCCCGCTCCTGGGTTTCGGCATGTTTGTTTAGGGAAGTTGCCAGCCCCACGCCAAGATGTGAAATGATCTCCGTGTTCAGCCAGGATCTCCCTAACCAGCAAGTGGTGAAGCAGTGGGGGGGAGAGGAAAAGCAGATGAGCTGGAGAGGGTTTTGCTCAAACAGCCTCAGATATGCAGGGTGGAAAAATAGATGTGAAATGGTGAGGGAGTTGGGAATTGCTCTCCAAAATAAGGTTTCCCAAAGCAAAGCTCCACATTTCCAAAGCCTCTCGTGTTCCTGAAAACTCGTATTGTGTAAACCCCAGCAGTACAAAGAGTCTTGAGCAACACCGAGTGGGGATGAGCAATCCCTGATACTGGGGCGGCTGTTGCATGCTTTGGAGCTGAAGTGTAACAAGCTGTCAGGGATACAGGTCAAGAGACGAGGAACATGGCAAGGCCTTCGTATTAGAGTGAAAATCATTCTGTCTTTCATTTTAGAAAAACCTTTTTAAAATGCTAGGAGGAAGATTTTCCAAAGGCATCCATCCTCCATAGGTAGCCAAAGTATGAAGTTCCTTACGGGCAGTGCCTGCGTTAACAGCTCGCTGCTTTCTGGAGCCAGATGCTCAGCGTGATGGGGCTTGCAATGAATGTAAGCAGTTCCTCTGCAGAGTGAGGTGATAACGTTTTTATTAATGGGTAAGATCTAATAATTTTCCTTGCTTTGGGACCTGGCTCGGCTCGAGCTGGGGGCACTGCGGCAGTAACAGGCAGCTTCCCCAGGGCTGTGCGTGCAATTACAGAGGACACAATTACCATCCCATTTAATTGGCAGCGTTTTGAGGACAGTGAACTGGCTGAGGTCTGTGGGAGACTGGGGGTTTTGGGCTGGGGGTGTCATGGCACAGTGCCTTGCTGCCTGGCTTTTCCCATCCCCACACTCCCCACCACGGCTGATTGAGCTGCCCAGCAAACAGCCCCACAAAGCTCCCCCCAACACAGCCTGGGGGTCCAGATCGCCCCATGCCCTCCACCCCACATCCCTCACCTCTGCTTTGTAAGAAACTCCCAGGCATCCACATATGAGGTCCCTTTGAGCTACTGATGCTGCACAGTTGCTCCATCTTATAAAGTGAAATAATTAACACCACATCCATCTAACATTTTATGGCATCGCTGAAAACATTCTTTTTTTTTTTTTTTATAGGCAGCTGAAGGGCAAACGGTCTCCAACCTGCAGAGCACACCTTAAAAGCTGGCCCCTCCCTGGCAGCACATTTTGCTATGATGTTTCTATTACGACTTACCTGCTAATTAGCAGAGCTGTCAGTAAAAGCAGATCACTCACAAGGTGTGCAGCAGAAGTCCTTGTCCTCTGGCCAGAAGGCAGCCTCCTCTGAGCAGACGTTGTCCCTAGAATATTTATAGTGCAATCAGTGCTGGACAGGGGGGGTCACCCATTGGGTGGGTCAAGATCTCTGTGACCTCAAGCCTCCTGCGAGACCGCAGGTTTTCACCTTAGCAACCAGGCTCTACTCAATCACTTCAAAACCATTTCCCCCTGGGTTGGTTTAGAGGTGTGACAGTGTGTTCATCCTGGGCACTTGCCCTTAAAGTGCTCGGCTTTGCTCCATCATCGCACCACGGGCAGTAGGGCACCAGCAGACGAGTGGCAGAGGCAGCCGCGACCCTCCTTGGGCTTTGTTTTGGGGTTTGAATTGGATGGGAGTGTCTCTGCCATCCTCTGGTTTGTGTTTGTGTAATTGCCACAAATGCTGATGGGATTTAACCACATCCACTGGCAAAGGGCAGAGTTTCCTGCTGGTGGAGGGCGTCTCTTCTTTCCTCTTACATTTCTGCTTGAAAATCCCATCTCTGCCATCACCCAGAGGCTCTGACAGACTTGGATGGCTGGGTCCTCTGCCTGCCCAACATGGCCATTGCATGGAGAGGCAAAGAGCAAAAAATATTTCCTAGCACATTTTCCAAGAGAGAGCTCATTTTTGCTGGATTTTATATTATATTCGATTTCCTTTGGCTGCTTTTGCTTTTTTTTTTTTTTTAATGGCATTGCTGTAGCAATGTTTACCCTCTAACTCCCTTCATTAAGCAATCAGGACAAAGCTAAGATGGAGTTTGGCCAGGAAGCTTTTCTCATGAGGAGAAGCCTGATCCTACCAGAGGTTAATCACTTCCCAGAAGATAACTCGGCCCATCACAGCCCTGCTCCCAGTGCTTGTGCTCTGCCTTGCTCTGCTTGTGCTTGCATTGCCCTCTAAAAAGGTTTTGCGGGCACTGTATGTGCCTAGCAGCTGAATTAGAAATCAAGAGCTGATCTCTGCTGATTCCAAGCAGTCATTTCCACAAAATGCCAGCTGGTCAAATAGCCCACTGAAGGAAGTAGCTGCAGGCTAAATGTTATTTTCTGGGAACAGTCTATGTGTGCAGCTTGCAGAGAGCAGGAGTGCTTTGGAGGTAGAAGTTGCGTTGAACAGTGACACTGCTGTATGCAAAAGGAGAAACAGATTTTAAGTATTCCTGGAGAAGATAAGTTTAGGTGAGGGTGACAGCCTCATCTGTCACAGGCATAAATCCAGGGAAAAAAAGACGTTAAACTGGTGCTGTTACAGGGCGGAATGGGATTTCACATGTATGGCACACGTTTCTCCTGTCATCTGTTGTGAGATGCCCAAAGGCCCCACATAGCTTGTTTTTCCAGGACTGTACAACAACTGTGATATACCCAGAAAGCGGAGAAAAAAATCCATGAATATGCACATGGGTCAGCGCTGGTCCCTGTGTGTCTGAGTTGCAGAGTGACCTGGCAGCATCGTCTGTCTCCAGTCCCCTCTTCTTCCTCTGGGGCTGAAAGCTGCGGGGGGAAGGGAAAACCCCTGGTTCCCAGGGCCAGGGTGTATTTTCCAAGAAGCGTTCAGTGGCCCAGCCTCTCCTGCACCCAGGGCTTGGGAGAGGCTGCTGACACCCTCAGGGATGGCAGTGAGGGGCTCAGGGTGCGGGGTCTGGGCGCTGGTCCCCATCCCCAGCATCCCACGGGTGCTTCTTTCCCCCCGGGCTGGATCGGGCAGCTGCCCCAGGTGCTTCAGCCGAGTTACGCAAGCCAGAAAATGACACATTGGCTGGTCTTGGCTTTTTCTAAGGAAAAGGAGGCTCCCAGCTCCCCAGCACATTCCTACCATCCTCTCTTTCCCAGACATGAGCAGCGTAAAACTGCTTCCGAGTCCGAAGGTGGCATCCCTGGGGATTTCTTGCAATTTGGAGACCCAGGTATAACATTCCCCAATCCAACCCGGGTCCTTTCAAAACCCAAGGTGTGAAGGTAGAGGTTTTCCTTCCCAAAGGGCCAATGCTGAAACATTATAAAACCGCCAGGAATGTTTCTTCTCCCCCTCGCCCACCTTTTGCTGCTCAGTGGTGGGAGGTTTGGGGTGCTTACCGCAGGCAGGGGTTGGCCGTGTGCATGTCGTTACCCCTTTGGTGTCACACATGGATGGGCCAAAGCACGCGGGGTAAGGACCAAACCGGAGGGAGAACTGAAATGGAATTCTGGAAGGAGATGTCAGGGGAAGCAACAGCACATCATCCCCGACCTGGTGTCCTGGCCATCCTGCCCTGTCTGGGGGGGGTGTGGGTCCATGAGGTGGGTTCCAGGTTAAAATCCAGCTCCTTTCCTAG
>NW_010125143.1:97402-110720 GCF_000699245.1 Pterocles gutturalis
GGTCCGGTAGGAAATACGCCCTGACACCCATGGGATGGCAGGTGGGGGCACACCGTGGGAGGCTATCGGCACTGTGACCCGCTTAGTGAGCGCTCAGCTTTCCCCCGGATTGTTTACTTTCCATCATTTCCAGTTACATAAGGGTTCTGCTTTATTTCTGCACGCCCCGAGGTCGCTCAGAAGTGAGACGAGGCTGAGCTATAAACAAAGCCCTGGGCAGGCTGTTTCTCCTGAAGTTCCTTTTTAGTTCTTGGGGTTGAACTTGAAATAAATCCTGTTTCAGGGGTGGTGAGGATGTGCCTGGCTGGTGCTAGGAGAGAGAGAAGGCTCCGACACAGGGGGCTGGACAGGAGGGATGCTGCAGTGTCCCCTCCTGTGCCTCTGTAGCTGCACTTAAACACCAGCTGGCCAGGATGGGCGCAGGGTTTTGGTGCAAGCAGGCAGCTCTATGGGGCTCAGGTGGCAAGAACTGCGACGCACAGGTATATGTGCACACTATGATACATGTAAAGGCAAGAAGCGAGCGTCAGCATAGCCCTGTTTGGCTGCAATATCCTAAGTCAGGGTAGTTTGTATTCCCTCGCCGGGATAAAGCAGACGATGCTGTCCCTGCAGTGGGATGCTGGCTGCGGCAGAGCCTCACCCCGTGTTAGCCTGGCTTCGTGGGGAATTTTATTTAATGGGGGCCAGGAGCTGCTTCGCCTCACAGGGGCTTCATTCCCAGCCTCACACCCAGCATCTGTGCTCTCTGCGGCCCCTCCACTGTCATTTGCCGAGCGGTTTAATAATTCATAATTAATGCAACTTGCAGCCCCGGTTGAGCAAAGCACACGGTGAGATTTAAGTGCCTCCAAGTGCTTTGTTGTGGTGAGGTCATAGAGGTGATGCTCACAAGGAATATCTTTGTGCTGTCACTTTGCTTGTTTGGTTGTTATTTCCCTTGGCAATGTTTTATGGGGTAAACATGGTTCTTACTAGGGGTGGGGAAGGACTTCAGAGGGGATTGTACAGCATGTTCTTTGCAAACCTTAATGTTAACCAGGAACCTGCTTTGTGTTCCCGGCATTGTAGCCAGCTCGAGTTTTATATTGAACGCCCGCAGGCGAGCTACAGCTTTCACTTGTGTTTGTCCGAAAGGCGTGTGTTTCCATGGCTCCGGGGTGAAATACTGAGCCTGGCAGCCCCACGCAGCGGAGAATGGCAACAGGATAACCTGCTGTGTCCACATGTGCCACGGTGCTGGCTCCAAACGGGCCGTGGGACGGCCACCAGCCAATACACCATGCTGGTGGCAGCAGGTTCCATCTCTCCTCTAGGGCAGCCGCCGACGGATGCGCTCAGTGTCTCTTGGAGCATCGTTTTGCAGGAGGAAAGTCTCATGGGGTCAGTGTGTTACCCCTGGGGTTTGCACCCTTGGAAAGGGCTCGGTGATGTGGTAACAGCCATCTTGCACCATGGGCCAGAGCAGGGCTCCCACTCCCTGGGATGGCATTGGGAAAGAGATTCTCAGGTTTCCTTGTTAGAAAAAAAATGCCCGCTGCGTGGTGGGGTCTGCCCTCATGTGCTCTTTCTTCCAGGTTAGGGCTTGCTCGGGTGTTCACAGATGAAACACTTCATTAAGAAGGAGCTGCAGCAGCTATAAATAAATACTGGTAATTCAAGAAGATTGGGCCTCAATGCACTGTTGTAGCTCTGAAATGGCAGATGACCGCAGGAGAGGAGGCTCGGTGCCTTCTTCACCCCGTCCAGGGCAGCGTGGGACCGGAGACCCAGAGCTGCCCAGCATGTGCCCAGGCATCCGCTGCCTTCGGGTGCCCAGAAAACCCTCCAGTGCCAGAGCCTGCCCCAGCCATCTTCTGCTGTGATTGCACAGGAAGAGTTTTCTTCTTTTCCAAGCTGAAATTTTCCTTGCAGGAGTGCAGCAGACCTGGAGAATAATATATTACCCTCCTCTTTGCAAGCATTTTTTTCCACGTTTGAAGGCTGTTATTGTATCCCCTTCAGCCTTCTCTTCTCTAGACTAAACAATCCTCGCTTTTTCAAACTTTATTCATAGGTTATATTTTCTAGATGAAATTTTTTAGACAAACGGTTATTGCTGTCCTCTGAACTCGCTGCGGTCAGGCTGGAGCACTCCTGGCTTGCTCCCACTGCGCCTTGCTGAGGCTTTGCAGCTCTGCAGAGAGGAACAGGATCATTTTGTGAGCTTTGAAAGACTCATCTGGGCCTAACCCCCACTCATGATGCTTTTACACCTTGCAGTGGTGTAAATGTAAAGTTAAGCCTGGAGGTACCTTTGTGTTTCGTGTTGGTTAGAAGTCACATCCTTGAGCTGGTACCTGCTCCAGCACCGTAAGAGCTGTGCAGAGCTCTTGGTGCCTTCAGCGATGCTGTAAAACCACAGCTTTGCTCCTGAGTGAATGGAAAAAATCCTTCATTGCCAGCACGAGCAGATAAAGTTTCCCTGGCCCCTGGCTGCGCTGCTTGCTGGGTCACTTGCTAGTGTGGCTCCCACAACAAGGCTTGTGCACGTGCAGCCTGCCAGGTCTGCCTGGAAAGATGCATTTGGCCCTCAGCAGGGAGCGTTTCCCACTCTGTCATAGGGAGAAGTGAAGCTGTTGGGTCTCGGGGTGGCTCTGCTGCAGCCTCCTGAGCACGGGCTCCATCGTGCCCTGGCTCCGTGTGCTGGCGATGGTGGGGTATGTGCACTGTGCTGGATTCCTCTTACAATTGATATTTTCCCAGCAATTCAAGATCTTAAAATGGGTGTGCTTAATTACAATCAGTCCGTCTGGATGAATAGTCAGAAACATCCCCTGGACGTAATAATCTGTGATCAAACCTTGTGCCCCGAGCAGGAGCTGTACATGTATCCCAGGCTCCTGTCTGAAATCGCTGCCGCCTGTGCTGACCAGCGCTTGGAAGGGGAAAAGACAAAAGCAGGTGTGGTGCCTGCTGGAGGCACATGTGAGGAGCTGGAGACCCCCATCCTGTATAAACTAAACCTGTGAAGCACTGGCTCTGCCTTCCCCAGAGCCCCCCCCCCACCCTTATCACAGCTTGCTTTACTCTCGGCAAAACGCTTCACTGCAGGTCATCCCGCTCGGCCACCGCAGCTGCAAGCAATGCTCCCGCTGGTGATGTGGAGGATGCAGCTAAGTCTCACTTAATTTGAAAATATTGTTTCGTTCTTTCCATGTCTCCGGAGCCTCCCCAGATGCTCGTTTTTATTCTCACTGGATGCAGGACTGGAAGAGAGAGATGGCTGCGGCGGGGGCTGTGTGCTGGGGGCGAAGCACTGGCTCACCCCCCACCCCTGCGAGACGGGATGAGGTCGGCCCCTTTCAAACGATGCTGCCAGAATCAATCTGCTGATGCCACAGCAGCATCCTGCGGTGTTTGGGGCTGTATTGCTGCACAGCGCTGCCGCTGCTCGTTCCTATTGCGGAGACGCGCCGGTTCTCTTAACGCAGGGTTGGATAAATGTCACCGAGGGCTCATTTTCTTTGGCATCAGCTATTGTCTGACAGATCTGATTAAGGCCACATTCAGCTGTCGGCGGCTGTGATTCACGCTGGGATCAGCTCTGCCGGCAGTCGCTGTGTTGTTCTGGCTTTTTGCACATTACTGAGTTGCTTTTCCTTCCTGGGGAGCTGCTGGGCACCTCCACGGTGGCACAGGAGGGATGTGGGGAGCAGTGCCTGATGTGACAAATGGTATCAAAGGCAGAAGATTGTGGCATCAAAGGCAGAAGACTGCGGCTCTGGCGGGGAGGTGGTGTGTGCTGGGAATCCATCCCTGCTATAATGGGAGCAGGGAGCTCAGGCAGGTACACGGGCAGGTCCTCGGAGGGGATGGGGAGCCCACGTGGGACTGTTCCCAAAGGGTGGTTGGCAAGGTGGGCTAGCTCACTCAAGATCAGCGTGGGTTAGGGAAAAAAGGCATGAAGCTTGCTTGGAAAATGTGTCCTTCACGAAACAAAAGATGACTTTAACTTTTTTTAACCCCACCTCTCCCTTTTCCTGCAGTGTTCGGGGATTGCCCTCGCTTTCCCTGCCCCTGTAATCATAAACTCCAGAACCATCCCCATTAGCAGCAGAAAATCGAACGAGCAGAGAGAAATGGCTGCGGCAGGCGGCAGGGACTCGGGGAGCCAAGCCAAGTCATGCGAGACCCAGCGGCAGCTTGTGCTCAAGCGCTAAAGCTCTCCCTGGTGCCACCGGTGGGAGGATTTGGAAAACCCTGCCCGTCTTTGCAGGATCTGTTGATCTTTTTAAGGCTGAGGCCAAAGAAACCCTGACGTGGCTGGTGAGCGGGGTTAGTGACAGCAGCCCTTGTTCTCGTTCAGGTTTGGCAGGCAGCGGCTCATGCCGAAGGAGCTGAGCTCCCGATGTAATGTAAGCAGCTTTTGTTAAGGGGAAAAGAAGTTTATTCTTGAATTGTGGGTTGAGTGGTTGGGTTGTTTTTTTTTTTTCATTCATTTACAAAGTCGTAAATTCTCGGTGATTGCATAAGGGCTGTGCGTCATGCTGAAAATCCTGCTGATGGTGCACAGCTCTCCGCGTTCGGTCTGCGTGGGGAGGTTGTCGGAGAGGGGCGAGGAGAAGAGCGCCAAAGCAAACACTCTGCGTTTGATTTGGGATGGAATGGGTTTCCTTTGAAATAGCTTGCGAAACATGTTGTCCTGAGCTTGCAAGGCAAGTGCTGACTGCTGCCAGTCGTCAAGCCAACGTGGAGATAGAAAATAGTCAGGAAACACCCAGAAAACAAGCCAAGGGCTAGGGCAATGTGGGGTGCGTTGAGTTTCTCAGCGATGGGTAGGTGCTGAGCGGACACCCCGCTTCTCTGCTGTGGGGTGAAGGCTTTCTGGGCTGGAGGAAAGCACTTTGCGGGAGCTCAGGGCTGGAGGAGAGCATCTTGTGGGAGCTCAGAGCTGGCTGGCACATGGGAGGGACCCAGTGGGCCACCTTCCCGAGCAGGGCAGCCCATCAAGCTGGAGCTGATGTTCCTGGCTGCTGCCCATGTGCAGCTCCCTGGATATCTGAGGGGGGAGCTGGACCCTTATGCTGTCCTGCTGCTCATGAGGAGCTCCAGCAGACCCTCTGGGGCTTGGGTATTTCCTCACCTCCTGGGAAACCCAACTGCATGGACATGGCTTTGGTCCCCCCGCGAGTGCCATTCTGGGGACCGGTGTGGTACAGTGTGGTGACAAGCCAGAATTAGTCAGTTGCCCCATTTTCAGCTGCCCTGATGTTGTTCAGTCCTTCAAAACATGTCATCGTTGCACAAGGTGTGGGTGCAGGATCATGACACCCTAGTTATCTCGGCGTGCAGGAGGCCTCAGGTTACCTCTGACGCAGAATTTCTCGCTGGCATCACTAGTTATTCCCATCAAGTCGCAGACAGCATAGACATATGGGGAAGGAAGTCGTGAAAAGCAACTTGGAGTCCAACTCAAAACACCTTAAATTGGTGTTATTCCCCAAAGGAGGAACTGCCTGCTCTTTAAAAAAAAAAAAAAAAAATCTTCTTGAAAGGGCTCTTCAGGACAGCATCTAAACCACCAAGTTATGTTTTAAAGCAAAAGTCTCGGTCCAGAACCAGCCTTATCCCTGCATCTCTGCTGATAAAAAATTCTGCTTCTTAACTCTCTTTTTTTCCTTCCATTGCCCTTTCCCTGCAAAGGCCTCTCAGCAGATGGTGGAGCCAAGCGCCAGGAGCATCTCTCCAGGTTCTCGATGCCTGACCTGAGCAAAGACTCGGGCATGAACGTCTCGGAGAAGATGAGCAACATGGGGACCCTAAACTCCTCCATGCAATTTCGAAGTGCCGAGTCCGTCCGCAGCTTGCTGTCGGTGCAGCAGTACCCGGACATGGAGCCAAACCTCCACAACCTCGCCAGCCCCCTTGGGTACCGCGAGCGGCCGTCGCACGGACGGATGCACCAGAGCTTTGACTACGGTAGCGGGGTGCCGGGGGGCAAGCTGGGGGCACAGGAGGCCTCGAGACATGCCCCCATGAGTGAGCGTACCCGCCGGCGAACTAACCTGCGGGATGATGACCGGCATTACCGCCCGCACCGGCCCCGGCGGTCTCGGCGTTCCCGGTCGGATAATGCCCTGCACCTGGCCAGCGAGCAGTGCTGCCGGCTGAAGGAGAGACCCTCGCTGCGAGCCAGGGAGGACTATGACCAGTTCATGCACCAGAGGAGCTGCAGAGAGACGATGGAGCAGGGTCCCCGCAGGGACGTCTACGGCCACTGTCCCCGGACGGTGTCGGATCTCGCCTTGCAGAACCACTTGGGTGAGAGATGGGGGCCCTACTTTGCTGAATACGACTGGTGCTCGACCTGCTCCTCCTCTTCAGAGTCCGACAACGAGGGCTATTTTCTCGGGGAGCCGATTCCCCAACCCACCCGGCTCCGGTACGTGACCAGCGAGGAGCTCCTGCACAAGTACGGCTCGTACAGCATGCCCAAGTCTTCCACACTGGGTGGCAGGGGACAGTTGCACAGCCGGAAAAGACAGAAGAGCAAAAACTGTATCATATCCTAATGGCATCCTTGCCAGGCACCTCGGGAGAATGTAAATTAACTCACAAACTTGCACTGTTTTAGATCATGTAAGCGCTTTTATTGTAACAAAAAAAAGACCCGAAGAATAGGGATTTGTAAGAAGGTTGTAGACTGGCTTCTATAAATAGTCATAATCCTGGGCACAGTGAATATATTTTGCACATCTTACTTTGGAGGGAAAAAAAACACAAAACCACAAAAAAGTTCACTTTAGCCTGTAATATTTACCCAGTAGTTTTCCTCTTTCTCACAAGTACTGCCCACCTTTTGAGTTCTGTTTGTCCGTACGTTTTCGTTACCGCTTGTGACTCTCAGCATCAGTTTGCCGGTGGCTTTTGCTTTCCACCACATTTTTGGTTTCCATTAGCCATGTTGGTAGGTCATTTGTCTCTCTCAGACAGTGTGGGAGCCTAAGTTATTTCCATGATTGTTGTAAATGCGATGTAAATGAGAGTTTGGAGAAAATATTTTTGTATTCTGTAATATCAGAGGAATTTCTATATCTTAGGAGTCACTGGGAAAATGCATTCAGAATTGTTTTCAGCCCGAGCTAACCAAACAGTACTTTGGACCCCCTTTCCATTCCATCATCAAATTTCTTAAGTATATGAGTGAGAGTTTGAGTTGTCATTTATTTTGAGGGTTGGGTTTTTTTAGCCCTTTTTCCGTTTGTTCATTTCATTCCTGGTAAATAAAGAGAACATTTACTGATTCATTAAATCTTGAAGAGGCCTCAGTGGCATTTTGAAGTCTGCTCATGCGTGTGATTTTCAGGTACACTCCATCAGTCAGATGCAGGAATCCTGACAGCTGCAAAAGGGACTTTTTTTTTTTAATTATTATTATTATTATTAAATAGGAAAGAACAGAACTATCGAATGTCCGCAACGTTGTAAATGACCAAAGCCAGAGAAGGAATTTTACACCTCTGTAGAGAACGCTGAAGTTACTAAACGTTGAACTATTATTTGGAGTAAATAAAAGTGTAAATGGTGCAATTGTGTGATGTCAGCATGACGTTGTTTTGAATATAGACTTGTCTTACGGTGCTCTAGTCTCCTGGGTTATGTTAACTGCTGTTCATTACCAAGTGGAAGTCTCAATATTGCCTACTGCCTAACACATAAGAGAACGACTGCGAACTGCTCCCCGCGGGCCTGATCCTGCCCTGGCGAGACGCCTTCACCCCTCTGAGGGGGAGGCTGGTCCCCAGGGTGGGCTCAGCCCCCGCTGGCAGAGCTGGGACAGCCCCACAGCATCCTTGCTGTGGCAGTGTTCTATACATAGGGCTCAGCTGTATTGTGTTATGGTGGATGTGAGTTTGTTCTCTGTATGCTTTCACCCATGGGGGTACTGCCATCGCGACGCATCCTGGCGGATGCAGCGGAGCTTTGCAAACCCATGCTGGGCTGTCCCGGTGCTTCCCGGGAAGGAGCAGGTTTGCAATAAGGGGCTCTTGGCACCCAAAGATGCGGGTTAGCGCCTGCGGGTGTTAAGATAAAGCTGGGCTTTGAGCCCCAGGAGGGCTGAGAGGCTTAACTGACTGCATCGCCCTCACCCCACGCGCTGCCGGCATCTCGGGGTGCCCCCCCCACCTCCGCCAGACCAGCCCCTGCCCTGCACACCGGGGAGGAGGGTCCCGCTGGCGCTGGCACCCCCGGGCACGTGTGGGGACACCCCGTTGCCTACTCAAAGCAGCAGATGCAGAAAAATCTTGAAGATGGATGTCTCCATACCACAGACTATTGCTAGGAATTTTTTTGTTGTTTGTAAAGGACAATGTGATAATTATTATTACTTTAAACAGAAAAACAAAAAAAAAAGAAATGACACTTAAGTATATTTAAAAATAAAAATGTTTTTTCCAGTTGGAATAAATGGAAGTATTCATGCAAAGGGCAAAGTCTCGTGTGTATGTTTTTGCTTTTAAGGACTGTTGGTTAATTGTGAGCAGAAAACTGGATTTTCATTTAGCTGGTCTTGCAATGAAAGCGCAAGAACCAGCTCAGCCCCATCCCTGATGTGGTTTTGGTGGACAGGGAAAGCTGATGGAGGAGCATCAGCTGCACACCCACGTGCCCTCCCTGGGGTTGCTGACTTGGACCCATTTTTTGGTGTTGAAAAGCCAAGTCTTCACCCAGTGTAAGTCAACGCAGCTCAGCCAAAATCCCTGCCGGGTCTCCGGCTTATGCTGGGGGAGACTTCAACCTGTAATTCATCAATAACAGCCCTTTTCTGAGAAAGATCACAGATCTTTCCGTGTTTTCCAAAACAGACCTGGTAAGCTGGGTTGGGGTATTGCTTACAGCGACACTAACTACAGGTTATTATATAATTGGCATTTAATATGCACAATTTAATTCACTGTGAGTGATTAAAAGCACAATGAATGTTGTCTGTCGGCCCTGGTACCGCTGAGCTGTATTTTGTAAAGCGAGAGCCTGAATCTCGGCAAAGAACTTTCCCCCTTTAGCTGCTTGCTGCCTCTCCCTGGGGATAACGTAACAAGCTTTAAAGACTGCTTGCAGCAGAATTGCGCGCGATTTTGTACCAAAATCCAGGGCCTGATGCCCCTGTGCATGGGATGGTTTCGCTGCTGGAAGCTGCTCTTCAAAACCCAGTTCTCAGCAGAGAGAATCTCTGCATCCCTGCAGAGCACTGCTGTGCAGCCCAGCTTTAATGCAAGGCTGCAACTGGAACAGACAGGCAACAAACTGGGGAGGTAAGGGTAGCCAAGGCGATGCTCCCCTCTGCCAGGCCCTTCACCAGGACTACAGAAAGGTCTCAGATCCTATGCTGTAAGAAAGATGGTGCTGGCAAAATAACAAGTCAATACAAATTTCAGCAATAAAAGTGCAAACGCAGCTTCCAGACCCTTTTTTTTTATTTTTCATATGGGCTCCAGAAGTCCCATACACTTCAAGACACATGGTTAAAATGAAAAAAATGATTGTGGGTTGTTGTTTGTTTTGGTTTTTGTTTTTTTTCTTAGCCCGTTCAGGGTATGATTAACCATTTCTGACAAACCCACTGAGCTTGAGGGATGGAGCTATAAGCCTGTAAAATTTTGCTCCATCACCATCTGGCCCCACTGGTTCACCTCTCTGCGCACGCTGCGTGCGGGTGCCATTTTGTCTTTCACATCTCTGATAACTGGGTAAAGGTGACCCAACATGAAGCTCAGGAAGAGCATTACTGGGGCCAGTTTCCCAGGGGCAACTGGGACCAGCCCAGTGCTGGGGTTGCTGTCTGGCCAAGGGACTGGGAAGGTTTTGGCTGGTACCCCGTCAGCTGTGTTGCCAGGGTCAGCCTGGCACAGTGTCAATGTTGCTAAAAAAAAATATAATAAAATCTGATCAGGTCTATTGCTGCCGCAATTGTCTTCCATAAAATATTTTTTTTAATTTTTTTTTTCACAAAAAAGTCCTTGGGAAGGCCCACCCAGCATGACTCAAGGGTTGGACTAGTTTCAGTGGTACCCTGGCCATCCCAGCGGGAAGAGCCATGGATGATGCCCACGGCTTCACGAGGCATAGGGGATTAGTCTGTCTCTAGCAATTGGGCTCGGAGCGTGCATCGCCTCCCAGACACACAACCCTTCGGCAGCCGTTAGTTTCATCACAAAGCCAAGAGCCACATCGCGCGCTTGGGTGGCAGCGGGAACGCAGCATCCTTCACATCTGCTCTCCCCGGCAGGCTAAGGGGCTCGGTGAGGCCCATGCAACACCCAAAACACCCCAGCATGGGCAGCGTGTTAGCCCAAAAGCCACTGGAGCTGCGCAGGGAAGCTTCCAGCACGTTGAGGCTTGTTTTTCGGGAAGCCAAAAGGCACATGGCCGTGAATCCGTGCAGATAAATTATAATCAGATGAGTGGAGCCTCTGCAGAAAGACGCAGAGATAGGAAGTATGAGGTTAGAAATAGTCAGAAGCACCCTGATCTGGAAATTGTTACATGCAGATAATCCTGTATTTGCAACCAGCCCAAGTGGCTCCAGCTACACAAGTGCCACCAAGCTCCCGGGAGTGGGCGAGGGTGTGAGCAGCCTGCGCGGTGGCTCTGAAACCCCGGTTGCTCAAGAAGGTGCCTATGTGCAGGCTAAAGACTGCAGCATTGGGTGGTGGTTTAATTAACAAGAGCAGTTAGGAGGAAGGCTGAGGGCTGCTGAGAACCGGGCATACATTTAGCATCATGATTTAATTCCCCTGAAAAGGCATGCACATGCAGCATGGGGCTGGCAGCACCAAGCCTGGCGATGCTCTGCTGCCACTCTCCCCACTCCCCCACCACCTCCCAGGCTTCCAGCTAATCAGGACCCCAGGAGGGATGGGAGCTGCCATGTTATCTGATGAACTTTGCTCTTTCAGGCTAAAAAAAAAGGTCCCCATTTCTTGCATTTACATACAATTATGCTATTCTGGAAATCTAGGCTGTCCCCATTCTCCTGGAGATTATCTGCTGCCTATTACCTGACCATCCTCCACGGCCAGGGGAAGCTCATTAGCTCAGAGCAATTTTAGAGGACTTTAGTGTAAAGTTGTTTTTTTTTTTAATGCAACACATTTTCAACCTAGATCCTTAAAACTAGGAATTCAGCTCCTGCTTGAGTCCAAGGGGAACTGGTGGCCAAGGATGCTAAGGGCCATGAACAAGTCACTAGAGAGCTGGGTCCCGTTTCCAAAAGCATCAGGGGAAGCTCATTAGCTCAGAGCAATTTTAGAGGACTTTAGTGTAAAGTTGTTTTTTTTTTTAATGCAACACATTTTCAACCTAGATCCTTAAAACTAGGAATTCAGCTCCTGCTTGAGTCCAAGGGGAACTGGTGGCCAAGGATGCTAAGGGCCATGAACAAGTCACTAGAGAGCTGGGTCCCGTTTCCAAAAGCATCCACAAGTTGGAACTGGTAGCCAAGGATGCTAAGGGCCATGAACAAGAGAGCTGGGTCCCGTTTCCAAAAGCATCCACAAGTTCTGACAGACCAGTGCATTTATAAACTGTACCCAGTAATAACTTTTTTTTTTTTTTGTAAGGACTGGATCTTAATTCCACCTATGAAGTGGGGGTCTTGTTCCCCAGGTTTCACCCCTCCATCTCCCATGAGGTGCTGCCAAGCCCACTGACCCAGAGCAACCGCAGCCCACCCTTTCCCACCCTGTCATCACCGCCCATGAGCTCAGACACTTCCAGTATCCATTTGCTGAGTTACATCAGCATGGTTTGGTCACCTCCCTGTGCTTTTCTGAGTGTGAGATCGCACCCTTCCATTCCTGTTTAAATTGGCTGCAGACAAAGCACTGGCCAGTTGCAGGGCGTCAGCTCTGCAGCGCAGGGCTCGCCGTATGGGGATTTTTGCTTTGGGGAGTCCCACTGGCACCTGCCTGAGTCTCCCTTAGGAAAGACTTTCCCATTTTCCACAGCTACTTCAATATTTTACAATATTGAAAGAAAAAAAAAAGCTTTTTATTAGCATTTACTGCCAGATGCTGACATTTCATTTGTTAGACAGCAAGACACTATTATCATCACTTCTAGTGCCAAGAAGGCCTGTCTGGATGTCTGAGCAGGAAAAAAAAAAAAAAAAGAAAAGAGAAAGTTCAAATTATTTGACTCTGCTGCCTCTGTCCATCGACCCTGGACTCTGGCGTTGTGCTACGTGCCTCCATCCACGCTACCAGCACCAGCTTCATCTGCCTCCAGGCTTCATGCTCACCTGGGAGGAGTGGAGGAAGCCAGGTCACGGGCTTAACCCGCCTGATGGAACACTGTCCCTTAGCTCGGTGACCAAAGACCCCTTATCTACGGCTCCACCTTTTTGCTTCTTCACTTCTTATTAATAACTCAGCAAATTACCAGCTTCCCTGTTTTAGGCAAACCCCCAGTCATTTGCTAAAGCATTCTCAGGAGAGTTTTCCCGTTGTAAAAGCAAATATTTATATCTGCTGCTCTCTTAGAGGCTCTGGATACGATCAACTCTTAAAGCAAGTTTTAGCTGAAGGAGTTGATTTATTAAAATGGATAAACAAAGCCCTGTGAAGCAAGTTAATTCAGTCTAAATAAAGCATTAAACTGTGAAGAGTGCACATCAGATCACAGTATATACATACATACACATATATATGTGTGTATATACATATATACACACATATATAATTCATACAATCAAATCCTCAGTCCTCTAGACTGGGATCCCATATCAACATCACCCCCAGGAGAAAGCTGGCCCTAAGCCAGGCTGTGTGTATATTAGGCAATGTATATATTACCACATGCCCTGATTTTTAACAAACCCACCCTGGGAATCTTCTCCTGCCCCAGCCACAGCGATCCTTTCGGCTGCCAGCCCTGCTTGTGCTCCGTGCCTCAGTTTCCCCATCTCCACCACGATGATGGTTTTACCGAGAAGGAGCTTTAAAACCTCAGATGAGGGATGCTGCCAAAAACAGCTCTAATTTAAACCAGTGGCTCTGGCTCAATGTTTGAGCCAGTTTTGTTGGCACCTGGGTGCGAGCACGCTCTGGCCCCCCCTCCAGCCGTAGCTCATTTCCCATCGGCACAACCCTCGCTTAGATCCTTGCTGCTCAACAGAGCTCACTGCAGCTGTACACAAGATTTTTTTTTCTTCTTCTTTTCTGTAAGTTGGGCTTTTAATTGTCAATTATTTGCTCATGATTCCTCTTTCATGGCTGATGCTGGAGCAGACACAAGCAGTTTTTATTTTGGTACTTGGTTTAATTAGCTTTTTTGG
>NW_010125143.1:110738-112009 GCF_000699245.1 Pterocles gutturalis
AGAGATCCATTCTTGCTGCTCATCACATATTCATTATTTACATTTTTCAGTATCCCAAGTAACTCAGCACAGAAAACAAATAAATGAAGACTGAAACATATACAAAACATCTGGAGATGCTGCAATTCTGTAATTATCCCTGCTCATTCTCCATGCACAAGGGCTCCAGTGAGAGCCTGTTGGAAAGGACATTCATATATTGGCCTGATGGAGATTTTTGCCATTGGGATGGATGCTTCTGGATTAGTCCCCCCCCTCCTCCCACCCCATCCGCCTGGGTCAGGTCTTACCCTGACTCACCGCCAAAAGCCGAAGCAGTGAAATTTCTGGTCGGCGTTGGGAGGCAGCAGCCTCTGGAGCTCTTGGCCCACGACAGTAAATACAGCTGGTCAGATTCGGGCTGCTGAATAATTTATCTGGTGACTCTTGTTCAAAATCATAAATTGCCCCCTGCCCCCAGGCTGCTCCATCCCTCAGCAGCTCACGTGGCTGGTGAGCAGTTTATGAATATTTAGGATATTTTAATAATTTCATAGACTCTCATAAAAAACAGTTTAAAAATGCTGAGTGAACAGTTTGCGTATCACACTGCGCACTGTTCGCACAGCTACAGGGGAGGAAACTGGAGCTGGGAGAGCTGCTGAAAAACCTTCATGGTTTGGCCCAAAATTTGCAAGATTTGGGGCCAGCAGATGCTGCCCTACCCCCCCATGCAGCTCCATGCCCCCTGCTTGCCTGCCACAGAGGTAGATTAAAATTCCCCCCTTGGGTAAGACATGGGCGAAATGGTCATTTCTCAGGAAGCCAGAGCCCAGCACGGCCTCTGTGAGTGGGGGGCTCTCGGGGCGCCCCTCCAGAGCTGCTGGTGTGGCCCCAACCTGGCGGGGTCCTGCTGGCAGCCCTGGGGGGTGCTGCCAGCCTGGAGAGAGAAAGGGAAAGGGAAAGGGAGAAACAGAAAAAGGGAAAAAGTAAAAAAAGGAAAAGGAAAAGGAAAAGGAAAAGGAAAAGGAAAAGGAAAACGAAAAGGGGGAAACAGAAAAAGGGAAAAAGTAAAAAAAAGGAAAAGGAATAGGAAAAAAGGAAAAGGAAAAGGGAGAGGGAAGAGAAAGAAAAGGGGAAAAAGGAAACAGAAAAAATAAGAGGAAGAGCAAAAAGAGAAAAGGGGAAAGGAAAAAGGAAGGGAAAGGGAAAAAGGGAAACAGAAAAAGGGAAAAAGGAAAAAAAGGAAGAGGAAAAGGAAGAGGAAAAGGGAAAGGGAAAGGGAAAAAGGG
>NW_010125144.1:0-363 GCF_000699245.1 Pterocles gutturalis
CTCGTTAGGCATCTTTGCGGTGGCTTTTTACGCTCCAACCCCCAGATTTCATACCCTGCACACCTCGTGGAGGGATGAATCCAGAATTATTAATCTGGATTCGATTATTAAACTGGATCAGATTATTAATCTGGATTAGATTATTAATCTGGATTAAATTCTGAATCCGGATTAGATGATGAATCCAGATTAGATGATGAATCCGGATTACATTCAGAATCTGGATTCATCATAAGAATTATTATGACTCCAGAATTCATAATCCGCACACTCACCGCGCCACATCGCTGCCGAGCCAGGATCAGACCCCGCACAACCCCGCAGGCAGCACCCCCCTTCCACCAGCACCCCACAACCCAGCCC
>NW_010125144.1:414-1571 GCF_000699245.1 Pterocles gutturalis
TCCCCTGGTCACCCCCATGGCTCTGCCCCCAGCATCCCCCCTGGGCTGCACAAATCCGACGGGGTGCTCGGATGGGTGGTTTTGCTCCAAGACAGGAACATCTCGAGCCCCCAGGCTTTCCGCCCGTCCCGCAGCTCTGTGGGTGCAGGAGGTCCAGGGAAGCTGCTGGGGATGCTGCCGCTGCCCTGCCTGGAAAACGTGCTCAGGGCAGCGGAGAAACGCACCGAACCCATTGCACAGATCCTGGGGCACCCGTACATCCCCCTGGCACTTCCAGCTGGGGGGGGCAGAGTCTTACTCCTCAAGATAGCTTTGGGGTAAAGTCACTGAACCCCCCCCTCTTCAATTCCTGCCTCTTTTTGTCGCTCCGTTTTAGTGTGATTGCTGAAATCTTTATTTTAACCAAGATGCTCTGGTGCTGTGTATGGACGCTTTATTCCAGACGAAAAAGAAAACCTGCTCCAAGAAGCAAGTCCAGATATTTTTTTTTCCCTGGAGTAAAGCGATTCATTTTCAATATCCAAAGCTACCCTCTTTCCACCCTAACGGGACCACTACTCCCAGACATCTCATTCTGCAACGACCATCCTCTGCCTCTTGCTGGATCTCGCCTCCCCACCGTAAGATGAAGAGAGCAATCCCGCTGCGGATGGAAGCGGCTCTCGGAGCATCACCCCGCCCTGATCCCATCCGGGGACTGCAGGGTCACGACAGCGGTAGGGACAGGATCCCCCAAACATCACGACTTGGCTGGTCTGGCTCCTGCCTCCTCAAAACACGGCGTGAAGCCGTCGCAATGGCCGGGGCGCGGACGGCGATGACCCAGCAGAGGAGCCGCAGCTCGGGTTCTGCAGGTTTGGCACCGCGGAGGAATTCCCTCTTTCCTTTCGCAAGCTGAGCCGAGCAGCCCCTGGCACCCGTTCCACTTACATTAAGTTTCCTAGCGATACAGGAACCAGGTGCTGCTGCTGCTGCGGTTGCTGCGGTGGCGGTGTGTGCTGCTGCTGTTGCTGCTGCTGCTGCTGCTGCCAGGCAGAGATGTTGCCGAGGGACAGCCCCCCGGGAGAGCTGAACGCTGGCAGCGAGGACAGCTCAGCGCTCGTCAGCTGATAATCTGCAAAGGAAGGAGCCCTCCGGTCAGATTGGGATGAGATCTG
>NW_010125145.1:0-779 GCF_000699245.1 Pterocles gutturalis
ATTAGTTTGAGAACCAGGGTTTGTGCTGATGCATTTTGAATTCATGACAAGGAGAGCATCCCCTGTGATTGCAGGAAACCTTGCTGAGGAAGCTCTGAGCATCCTTCACTTGGTCCCTGGTGGGAGTCAGAAAATATGTGGCTTCAGCTGAGTCTGAAGAAGGAAGGAGAAATCTCTCTATGCCTTTTACTTTTATTAAAGCTGGTAAATTTAAAACATGGAATGGGCCTTTTCCTTTTAAGCAGCTCAGCAGAGGGCTGCTGAAGGTAACTATTTCACACATGTTATATACCACATCTATCCATAAATAACTACAGAATGCACTTGAAGCTCTAAGAAAAGTTGTAACAGGTAACATGTTTAAAAAAAGAAGATAAATAAACATAGCTAATATAGTGTAAACATTAGAGGTAGATTGCTTGTAGGTGTATAGTATGTACTTAAGTTTAGTCTATTATTTTGAAAGTCCCTCCCATACTGGGAAAAAGACTTATGGCATTTGGGAACCAATAGAATTCCCATTGCACTTCCTAATATTTCAAGGAAAAGCAAATGGTTTCTCAAGGGAGATGAAAAGCAGCAGAATTAAAATTGTGTAGACCATCTTATCCAGGGCAACACAAACAGGTCTATGGAGAGCCAACTTCTCCACTCAGAAACCCAAGAGTAAATTCACTTCACTACCAGCCACACTGAAATGCCTCTGAATGCTCACCAGCACGGCAAGGAACAGAAGAGAGCCCAGTGCCAAGCACTAGAGTTGCATTTTTCTTTGGTGA
>NW_010125146.1:0-321 GCF_000699245.1 Pterocles gutturalis
CAGCCGCTCCCCGCTGGCACAGACCACAGCCCCAGCAGCCCCAGAGCCCTCCGATCCAGCAACCCCAGCGCCTCGGCAGAATCGCAGGACAGAAGAGGGTTTTGGTTGTGAGCCCACGCAAAGGCTGAGCCCCTGCGCTGCCAGCCGAGACCAGCTCCTCCCCAAACGTGCAGCCTTAGTCGCATCTCGGAGCGCGCCAGGGACAGGCACTGCGGATGCATTTCAGGGAGGCATCTGCCCCGCTGTGCTCATTTTCTTCCAAGCAGGTGCCTACTACTCCAACCCCAGGGTCTCCACCCAAAACCCAGCCCTGCCAGTCCC
>NW_010125146.1:461-2472 GCF_000699245.1 Pterocles gutturalis
GCGGGAGGGGGCTGGGGAGGGAGGAAGAGCAGCAACCACAACAAAAACCCACCCTCTTTTTTCATAAGACAGCAGAATTTATCAGCCTGCAGCCCTTCACATCTGTCTCCTCATGCAAAATGAAAGAGGCTTTGAAAAACAGAGGAGATGAAATAAAGCCGTCTGTGTGAGGAAGCTGGCATCTCTGCCACTGTCACTGTCACCATGGTAGGAATAATGACCGTGATTGTTTCTGCATCTGTGGGTGTGCAAGGAGGAGGGGGGGGAAGGCAAACGCACACCCGCACCGCCACCACCGCTGCCCTTCCTGCGGGCAAGCGCCCCGACCCCACGTCTGCCCCGCCCCTGCACTGGACAAACCAGCCACGATGATGACGATGGCTTCAGCTCCGCTACACACAGCGCCGGCTCCTCTCCCCCGCAGCCCCGTGCCAGGCCCCAGGGGCAGGTGTCTCGAGTGCAGGAAACGTGGCGTTGTGACCTGTGCCGTTTGCACATCACTTGCCTCCGCTGCAGCAATTACTGCCGTGCTGCCCTGGGAGAGACCGTGGGGGAACGGGACCCGAGCCAGCACCGGCTTCACTCCATTAGATGACAATTCAAGAGGAGGTATAAAAGGAAAAAAGATTTGGGCAGGGTGGAGAACCTGAACACACCAGCAAACAGCTGGTGAAGCAAACCTTCTCCCTCTGAACCCATTCCTCAGACCTCTGTATTTCATGCCCTGGAGGTTGTTGTGCTGTGTTTGGCTCATTCTCTATCATCCCGCAGGGCTTGGAGCGGGGCAGGGACATTACGTGGAATGGGGATGCCAAGTGCTATATCGACAGCACCTTTCCTTCTCCAAAACCCTCCGGCAGCCTTTCCTCTCCACCCTGCGGGGAAAGCAGTCAAAGGCTTCCTTGCGCTGATCCCAGATGAAGCGTTCCTCTCCCACAGGAGCACAGCAAGAGCAGCAAACTGCTCTGTTCAGGATGGCCCAAGATCACTTTCAGACAGCTCTTCACTTGAGATCTGCCACATGGGCGACAAGGCTGGGAGCCTGCCAAACCAGGCAGGAGAGGGGCCTCTGGAAATCCTGAGCTGTGCAGGACTCCTGGGCTCCGAGGGTCTCCGAGGGTCTCCTCCACCCCAGGGCTGTTGCGAGCATCTCCCCAGCTGCGCCAGGGCCACCGCATCCGGGCTCCGGGAGCACGCGGCACCTGGACCAGTGCAGCCGGAGCTCGGCCGGTCCCTGGGGACACCAGGAGGGCGCTGGCACCCGGCCATTCACGGGCGTTTTATTTACTTGTTGTCCTCCCTTCTTTCGGTGGGTGTGCGTGCCTGCGCAAGATCGTCTCCAACGTGACTCTGCATTATCAGGGCTGTAATGAGTCCTTGTTAAAGTGGATTTGATGGAATAATTATATTCCAAAAAACCTGCGGGAAAGCGCTCTCCCCTCTTAAAGGGCAGGATCATCAAACGTTCTCGCCACATTATTTGCAGTCACACCTTCTGCTGCATCTGCTCCTTTTAAAATCTCTAACTCCAATCTGATCTGAATATAAAAATCTGAATTATCACAGCAAAAGGAGATGTGCTCACACCTTTTTTTATCTGTTGCCATGGCGATTAGATAAAATTCACGCCAAGTCTCTGGGGAAGGATGAAATGATTTCAGACAGAATCTCACCCCACTTGGTGAGAATAACGCCTGGAGCTACTTCCCTCTGTAACAGGTCTGGGCACATGTCGCAGCCAGAGAGGGTGGCAAGAGGTGGGGGAGAAGCCAGGTCACCTTTAGAGATCTCGGGATCGACAGGGGAAAAGGTTCCGCAGCACCCCCAGACAGGGCTGGGGAGGACAACGCTCCTTTAAATCACATCAGCCTGCTCCACGCCGTGCAGCCTGCTCCAGCCTGTCCCAGGCAGGAGCTACAAAACCTACCTGAAAAGGCCAGTCCTGCCCTAGGGCACAGCTCTCCCTGTGCCACTGCTCCGCGCCAGGAGGGAGCAGGGCAGGCGGCGGCAG
>NW_010125146.1:2533-12264 GCF_000699245.1 Pterocles gutturalis
GTGCTCCGCGGCAGGTGACAGGGGGACCGAGCAGCTGGGTGGCCCTGTGCCTGACACGCTCAGACCACAGGGGGCTTGCTGCCACGCACCTTGCTTTAAACCAGCTGGGGTTATTCTGCATTGAGGCAAAACCGAACAAAAACGCTAACAGCTAGTACCCATCCTCGGTGACTCGTCTCCTGTCCCCAAACCATCCCCATGAAGACATACACACCACCAAGGACTGCCTTTCGCCGCGCTGTGTTTATCTGTCCCGGCTTCCAGCTTTTCTCCCATAACAGGAGACTGATGTCCCCCAGAAGGAGCCTACTGACACGAGGACAATGCTGAATTATCCAGGTCCTGGCTCTTCTGCCCCTTGGATGGTCCCTCCGTGCCCTCCAGCACGCAGCCTGGCAGGGAGGGAAGGCTGCACCCAGAAATCCTCACCCACTGTTTAATCACCAGTAGCCCCACGCTGCATCCCTCGCCACACCACGTCCTGAGACGGACCGCAGTGAATTTGTGTTTGGTTACACCGCTACCACTATGGAGAGAAACGTAACGGGCGGCAGATGTCGCAAGGTGCAGGAGAGAAGAGCGTACGCCTTTGGGGTGAGTGGCCACAGTTAACCACGAGAAAGCCATTGTGATTTTATTTCCCACATCACGGAGGTTAAGAATCCCACAAACAGAGCTGGGCACTGCAGAGGACGGGACAGGAAGAGCCACTCAGGTCAAATGAAGCTCACACCTGAACCACCGCAAAGAGACTAGTTGCAATGCTTTTGAGGCTCATAAAATGCTACAGTTTGATCAAGAACATACACAAAAACACACCTAAAACTCCACAGAACTCTTTTTTTCATTTCCATCCTTCTGGCAAGCTTTGTGTTTTGCTTTCCAGAGAAAAGACTTTGTGAATATCCAAGGACCAACTAGGTACATCCGAGTGTCTGCAGCCCCCAAAGGATGCACATTAGGGTTGCTGAGAGAAGCAGCACCCTTCGAAACGTCTGTACCTTGACAAGCGCTGTATTTAGATTTTTTCCAACGCAATCTATCAAGTACACGACACTGAAGCATCAAATCCAACTGAAGCAGCTCAGCTCAGGGCTCGTCAGCCCAGTAACACTTACTGCCTCCAACTCATGGCTCTTCGGCACTGTCCTCGCCAGTCACAAGCTATCGACGGGCCAGGCAAGGTGGGGACAGCAAACGCCATCAGCTTTCCCTTGCAGCCAACACAGTGCTGATACACCCATGGGGACACTGCTCTTGCTCTCCAGGGACACCACGGAGAGCCACCCCTGCCAGAGGGGACGCCAAGGGATGCCACATTTCAACAACAGAGCAGGCAACATAGCTCCTCCAAGACAAATCCAAACCGCGCACGTGCCAGTGAGACTCTTCCCATCACCCAGCCTGGCGGTAGCGCTTTATAAAAAAAGTTGTTTACCACATTGAGTTCTTAAACGGGTTTCTAGCAGGAGCTTCTCCCTCTCTCCCTATGGAAACGGGAGAGGGGCCTGGAAAACATTCTGCTCAGCTGCAGTCCTCACATCCTCCTCCTTTGTTCTGCCCCCAAACAGATATCAAGATTCATCAGTAGCAACAGAGTTTGCAACCACAGCCTGGGCGTGAAGCGCAATCTCGTCCACAGCCCGTAAGCCCTGCTGCTTTACCCCGAGTACACACGAGCCTACATTAAACGCCAGTCCTGCGAGCGGTGCTGCGTGCTCGCGACAAGGCTGAGAACGAAAGGCAAGATTGATTTTGATGTGAGCACCAGCAAAGCAAATGGGTTTCTGAAAACCCTATAATTTCTCTGCAACCCTTGACTTCACTAAACACACATTTTCAGACTACAGCACAGTCAGGTAGGCATTAAACAAAAATGAGCTGCACTAATGATGATTTATGTGCGGGATAACCTTCCATAAAGAATTTATCTTTGATTTCAGGGTAAGTTACCACCTTGCCAAGTTAACCAAATAATGCACCTCGCCACCCAGACCCCTGATGCAGAGGAAAGGGCGGACACAGAGCACTTCCCGGCGACAGCTTGGCCATCCCGCCAGACCCCAGAGGGGCTCCTGAGCAGACCCGCTGGCCAGGAGCTCCAGCGGAACGCAGCCAGGCAGCGGCACACTCGGCCAGGGACCCTCCTGGGCCGGGACGAGCAGCAGCCTGAGCAGCCAGCCCCACACAGCCGGGGCTCCCCATGCCGGGCAGGATGCTGCCGCCAGTGTCCCACCACTCCAGCCCGGGAAAAGCAGCAAGCCTCGCACACCAAAGCTGGGAAAGAACACCACGTTATACAGCCAGGTGTAAACACGGCTGGGAGGCACTGCTGAGAGAGCGACGGTGCTTCCCCACACCTTCCCTGTGCAGCTCGCCGGGGAGAGCTGTGCGGCGCTGCGGCTGCACAACTGCCCGACCGGGCAATTCCCAAAGGGAGCCATCAGGCCTCAGCACCGCATCCCGGCTCTCTCAGCCTTCCTGCCGCTCACTCTGCACAGCGGGGACCCCCCTCCTCTTCTCCTCATCTTCCTTGCCCAGAATTAGGACAGAAGCAGAGGTTCACCAGAGGTCAAGGGAAGAGCATGTTTTTGGTAACAACAAAGCTCTAACACCAGAGCAATAAGAAAATAAGCTTCAGGCAGACACTCTATTTGTAATCCAACGGCAAAACATGTTTGCTTGTGTTGACTCTGCACCGTAACACAATTTATATGTTCTGTCTTTAGGGTAATTATTGCTTTAGAATGTTAAAATCGTTCCACTCTTAATTAAATCATCATATTAAAAAAAATCCACTGCCACAGCAAACTTGAGAACAAGTCTGGTTAAGATCACGCAAGTGTGCAGATACTCAGTTGGCAAATTTGCTGCCAAGCAAACCAGCCAGGCTCGGCAAGCAAGGAGCAAAAAAAAAACCCCGCTCTGCCCCGGCCCGCAGAATCCCGAGCAGCGCGAGCAAGCAGCACCTCTCCAGAGAGCACTGCCAGAGCCAGCACGGCACCGCCAGCCACCGACGAGCGACCACGCAGGCTCCCGTGCTGCTGGACCTCACCGTGCCCCGCTCACAGAGCGGCACACAAGCCGGTGGCAGGACAGAGCATCCCCACCCGAGCACCTCGCTGCTCCGGGAGAGGAGTGCCACGAGCTCCCCAGTTCCCACCACCGCACAGAAACCCGCCCCGCGTTCACACCTCCGCACAGACGCAACTGTTCCCCAGAGCGGAGCAGAGACGGGCTGGCAAGGTTGCGGTGCCAGCCTGCACCCTCCCAACGGGTGCTGTGCCTTCTCCAAACACCAACTGGCTGCACACCGACCCTGCCGATGCATCGCAACCCCCGGAGCACCGCTTCCCTCTGCCGCCTCCGAGTGCGTGGGGCTGTGCTGAGTCAGCAGATTTGCTGCACTCAGAGGCATGGGCCAACCGCAAGAGCTGCCACAGCCCTCGGGAGAACCGGTCACCCCTCTCCAGGTGAAGCCCTTTGCTCCTTAAGCTCCTTAGGCAGTAACCGTCCCGGCAAGAGGGATTAGAGCAAATCGCCTCTCATGCTTGGTCAGCGGCTGCCCCGGCAGGCGCCCAGCTCATGCCCCGCTCCCGGTGGCATCTGCCCTCCTGCCCCTGCTCCCCACAGCCCTGCAGCAACGCGGAGCCCTGCAGGAGCATTGGGACTTACTGACCTGTGAGCAAACACCAACCGCAGAGGACTCACTTTGGGCAAAATCCTTTAATTCTCTCTGGATCCCCTGGGGAAAGCAGTATTGATTGTTTTACTACGAGCTTACACATGCTGCGCAGGGCGGCCAGCGCTGCCATCAATACCAGCGCTGAGGAGGGAGCCAAAAGGTCACCCCGGTACACGAGGACACAGGGCTGGGAGTATTTACTTGTGCATCATCCTGACACCATGGAAACCAGCTGTGGCCACAGGAGGCGGGACACAGCCAGCACGGGCAGACCCTTTTCCTGTTGCCCAAATCCCCACAGCCAGGCACCCAAGGCGAGCCGGCCCGCAGGCACATGGGAGAAGCCAGGATAGGGCACGCACGCTGCCCTGCTTGCACCCAGCATCCAGGAGCCCAGAAACACAGAAAGTACCAACCGCAGCACCATGGCGATCCAACACAACACGTCTGCTCCGCCACCAGCGTTTTCCAGCACGAAGCCACAGGACAGCCATCAATAAAAGCCTTTGCTTGGGCAGCACAGGCACGGACAATAAGCCAAAAAAAGGCTTTCCACGACCGAGTTCCACACATGGCAAAGCAGGTCAGATTTTGCAAGAGAACAGTGGCTCCTCTCTTACCTGGGACGATAGAGACGGTGTCTTTCTCCCAGGACACCACACTAACGTATTCCTGCACTGAAGAGGGGATGAGGCACTTGAAAACAGCCACGTTTCCACGCATCGACCTTTGGTCCTCCACCCGAACGGTGTACGGTTCCCTGAAAACTGCAGAGAAAGGCAGCTGGTTGGCAGTGTGACAGTGCTGGACAAAAACACACTTCTTTTTGCTTTTATCCCACATTTTCCAAACAAACCAGCCCACCCAGCAACAAGCTGCTTCCATCCAGCACACCTGGCCCACCTTCCCAAGGAAGGCAGCAGTCTGGAGGGAAGAGGGTCCGGAGTGGCCCCCAGCTCACCCCATCATTCACCCGGTGCCACAAGGACACGGGAAGAAGCCTGCTGCGGAAGGAGACTCCAGAGCCAAAGCAGATTAGCTGGCAAAAGCCTCCTTAATCACAGGGACCAGGAGGTTTAGTCACGGGCTTTAAAGGCCAGCGGGGACCTGGAGGAGCATCCAGCCCAGCCTCCCGCACGCTCACCGCCAGCACGGCTGCCCCAGCCCGGAGCAGACTTCGCACATGGGCACCCACGATTCCTGCCCATCCGCTGCCCCGGGAATAATTCCCACAAGGGTAACATATGGCCACAACTAGAACACCTAAAACTCTCTATCAGCTAGAGAGATTTGCTCCCTGTGCTCCCCAACAGCTTTTCCAAAGCTTCCCGAGATTTTTTCCAATTCCTCATATTTTCAAGTGTGTTTTATTTCTTTGCTTTCTTTATACTGCTTTAATTGCCTTTCCTTGATGCATGGCACTAGAGAGCGACTGGGATGCAGGACGACCGGGAGGAAGCAGAAGTGGGGGAATGTTTCCCAACAGCTCCCCGCTGCACCTCCGCGTCCACTGCACCCCATCTGCTGCCCTCCCTCCTCCCCCAGCTGTGGTTCATAGGTAACCCGAGAGTGCTGGTAAATAATTCACTCTGCGGAAGGGGGTTAATGCCAATTTACTCTGCGGTACAAGGTATTAAAATAAAAAAAACCCTGTAGTCACTTCTGTCATGTTCCCTCTGCTAGCCCCACTTTTAATAGGTTACATAATGGAGCCATTCCTGGGCTATTAGCCCTCCTCAGCCTGGTCAATAATTTACCATAATGGCTTTTGGAATCAGCTCTTTGCCATATTCCTCCTTTTTTCTTTGCTTAATAAGCCTTGGCAGGCTGGGGTTGGATGCTACAGTGGGACCCGAGGGGCTCAAGGAGGGCTGTGGGACACGGGGGGGGTCTCCCCACCACAAAGGTGGTCTGGCTCCTCCCGCAGCCAGGAAAAGCCCCCGTGGCTGGTTGGGGATGCAAAGCCAGCACCTCCTCCAAGCCCCAGCGTCCCCAGAGAGCTCCCACCTGCTTTGACACGGATGTTTGGGCTCCTGATTTTGCCAGCTGAGTTCTCCGCCGTGCAGAAGTAGTCGTTGTCGTGGATGAAGCTATTGAAGGCTGATGGCGAGAAGGGGTAGAGCTGCAAAGTCCCATTGGCATGGACATGCCGGATGTGGGGCACATCGTAGATGTCGTCGCCCGTGGCCAGGTACCACCGGAGGACGGCGCTGGGTGACCCTGCGGCCGGGCAGGGTATCACCACCCCCACTGTGCTGGAGAAGGTGACCTGCTGGAGAGAGTCGTTCACAAAGTAGAGGCTGGTTCCAACATCTTCAGCGTGTGCTGCAGAGAAAGCAGAGCCCACAGCGGGAGGGGTTAGCGCAGAAATCACCGATCCCCGCTGGCACAGCTGCCCCGCAGCCCCGTGCTCGGCCCCCGCGTAGCGGAGCAGGGGAGTGCAGGAGCATCCGTGCATGGGCTGGAAGCACAAAGGCTGCCTTCACAGGCCAGCGCTCTTGTTGGCAGCATGGATCAGGGATCACACGCACCTGCCCAGCACGATGGGGGGCTGTGCAAGCAGGGGAGGGCACCCGGGGTAGCCGGCTTCCCCGGGTGGCTCCGAGTACGTGCTCTGACCATGCCTCAGCAACACCCACGTGCAACAACAAACCAGCACCGTTTCCCCTGCAAACCCCAACGTTGCCCAGCCCAGCGCTGCAGCCAGCCGGTCCCCCACACCTCTTCAGCTGCCCAGCACAGCCCCAGCCAGCCTGCAGCTGCAGCCACCCATCGGCAACGCCGACACAGCCAGCGCAAGTGTCCCCAAGCAGGGCAGAGATCCTTCCCGCTACCCCACCACTGCCTCCAACGCTGCAGCAGCCCCAGGAGAGGGGCAGGAGAATGGGGTTCAGCGCAGCCCCAGGCACCCCTGCACCACCCGAGTGAAGATCGAGACACAGAGGCTTCAAGAGCACAGCCTAAGCCAGAGCTTGCAGCCGCCTCGATGCCTGGGAATGGCTTTCCAGGGCACGACGAGTGCTGCAGAAAAGCGCTTCCCTTCTTCAAAAGGAGGGAAGGGACCTCTTCACCCAACTCCTCCAGTCTCTCCTTCCCACTCTCCAGGACCACAAGCTCCCCCTTCTCAACCAAAGCAAGCAAGATGGGCTATAAATAAGGATGAGGAGGCCCCCAGTCACTTAGATCCGTTTTCTTTTTTTAGTCACGCTCTCCAAGTGGGCGGAAGGACAGGGATGCAGAAAGCGGCCCTCGGCGGGTGTATTAATAGCGCTGGCTGAGAACGCCGCTCGTGGTGCCGCAGAGCCAATAAGCAGATCGCTACCGTGCCGTCAGTCCAAAACGAGCCACGGGGGACCCTCCGTGCCCTCAATTTCTTAACTTGGGGAGGCAGGGACAGGAGCAGGGGGAGAAGGAAAGCCTCATCCATATGGATAGGCTCGCCTCAGCTCTGAGGGCGAGCACACCGCTTGCACCGATGTCCCCGCGAAGCCTCCTCCAGCGCCCGGTGGTGGCGAGCACATGCCTCTCCTGGCCGAGTGCTGTGCCAGCCTGCACCACATCATCCCCAACCGGGTCAAGGCCAGAGACCCCAAAACATATCAGCCCTTCCCCGAGCAGAGTCCTCTCCATCCTTCTCCCAACTGGATGGAAAACCTTGTGCCTCTTTCAGCACCCATGAAGAAGCAAGAGCACCTGGTTCTTGCTCTGTGTATATTCTGCACTGAATCCTCAGCTAAAATGACACAAAGTTCCCTCCTTTGCTTACCCAGAGCCCTGCTGTCCCACATAAGGGCACTGCCCAGGCAGCACTGCCCAGCAAACCCATCCCTGGAACGGAGGAGCTGACTGGCAAGGTCCAGCGTCGCCACCACACACGAAACAATAGATGTATGGGTCAAGAAAGCATTTCCACATCGCCCCACACACCACTGCGTTCAGTTCCCCGTGTCCATGCACAGGTAGAAGACGACAAAGCCATTTATTTTTCGCTCCCTTCCTGACAAGCTCCAGCAGAACGATGGACCGGAGGAGCAAAGTGCTCCGGCTGATCCCCCATGCAGCGGTGCCAGGCTCTGCAGAGCCACGGGGCCACCACACAGCCCTGCACATGTCATTTGGTGACATCTCCAGGCTGCTTTGTCGTCATGAATCAGCACTTCCCTTCATCAGAACAGCGCGGTGCTTCTCCCAAACCCATGAAAGAGAGAAACGTGCATTTGCAGGCAGAGGGAGGAAAACAAAGCACATGCGAGGAGCAGCAGCAAGCTATTTGTGGCAACGCCTGTCGCCCGAGCAGAGCAGAAGATGGCTGGAGCCAGGGCACGCGACGTGCAAGGCGCATAGCAAAAGCCACCCTTCGCCCATCCACCAGCTTCAGACTGGGAGCATCCCGCCGCGCTCAGCACCCTGCCATCCACCCGGTTCTGCTCCAGGCTCCCACCAGCACCTCCAGCCCAGAGCCCGGCTCGAGAAGGCTCTGCCATAACAAAGACCAGAGAGCAGCCACAGCCTGCCAGGGAAATATCTTCTTCCCAGGCAGCGCCCGGAGAGGTCTACAGATGGACGGGTGAGGGGCTGGGGTGAAGAGTGGAAAAATACCTCACAAACAGAGAAATTCGGGTGACCCACAAAGCTTTTTCAGGTCAAAGGGGGAAATGGATTTTTAATAGAAAATGGAAGTTATGGGATTGGCAATAGTTATGTGACAGACGCATAGAGTTAAATCCATATAATCTCCTTTACCATTTAGCATTGAGCAGCATCCTAATTCCATGTTTCATAAAACTGTCTCCAAATCACCGAGGGAGATTAAACGTTTAGAAATAGCACTGCAATATTTTTAAACCAGAAATCACAGCTCACATCTGGTCAGATGTGCTGACCCTAACCTAAATATCGAGGGCATTAATTCACATGAACCGAAAAGAGGTGGCTAGAGGAGCCAAAATGGAACAGTTTCTGCTGGGGAAAACAGCGACGGAGGCACACAGCACCAGCCCCGCAGACCAGCCTGCCGGGAGCTGCGAGCTACAGAGCCCAGCGCGTCGCCGGACACCGCCTAGCTTGCTCTGAAAGGCATGTATTTTAAGTTATCAGAGTGCAATCTCCTTAAATTGTAGTAAATTACAACCTAGAGGTATTGAAATATTAATCTCTCTATCCGAGCTGGGAGAAGGGAGTCATTTTGCTGTTGTCCCTGAGGAATATTTACTAGGCTTGGTCACTGGACTTTCCAAACTCCAATACCTTCAGCAGCACTCAACTCGAGTTCAGGCTCCCCCACGGGCATCACCCTTCCCAAGACCTCCCTTGTGGCATCAGGGGACCACCTGCCCAGATGCCCATCCCAGCCTCCCTCCAAGGCCAGGTGAGGAGCTGCCGAGGCCCCGCCACAGCAGAAAGCCACCCGTGGGCCACCAAAGGGACTGTAGGAGCCACTGGGCTCCTCCAGCCACCGGCTGTACCAGGATGCTGTGAAGAACAGCGGGCTAATCGCCACCTCACCGCTCATTTATTATCCTCATTAAGGGTGTTTGACACCCGCCCCGTTCAAGGAGAAAGTGAACCCAAGCTTGGCATGCATTGCAGGGTGGGAATTACAGGTAGGTGGCAAGTCCTAATCTTTCCTCTCCACTGCCTTAAAATAGGGCAGTAATTCCATCGCATACTGCCTGCACATCTGTAACGCTGGAGCAACCTGTGGCCCTCCCTAGAACAAGCTTCCTTCCAGCCCTCCTCCTCAGGACACTTTAACAGCCTTTCTCCTAATGAAGGGGGTGACCTTGGAGCTGACAGAGCGAGATGTGACATCTCCGAGCATCACAGAAGGGACAGGGAGAGGAGCAGCTTGAGGAGGTGAGAAACACCAGGCTGGGACCCTTTCAAGCCGAGGACAAGAGGCACACACACGGGATGTCACCCCACGGCCGCAGCGGCAGCTATCCAGCCCAAAGGGTTAAAGCCATCACTCCAGTCTCAGGGGGTGGAAACGGTGCCACAGCACCCCCGCACAGCCTGGGGCGTTCAGCTGGTCGCCAGCACAGTA
>NW_010125146.1:12295-15892 GCF_000699245.1 Pterocles gutturalis
ATGGCACATCCCTGCCACAGCACCTTCCCTGCCCAGCACTGCATTTCAGAGTCCCACCCTTGCGGCACAGCCCCTCTGGACTGAGCACCGAGGTCCCTCCCGACACACGGCCACCGGCCACCGTCACCAGAACCGCAGAGGGACCGAAGAACACTGCCTCCGGTCCTCCGCGGGCACGGACATGGCTCAAACTGGCCTGGAGTGCATGCTGCCTGCTCCTTAGTGCATCTGCATGGAAATTAGTGGCTGAACCACCTCCAGCTATTACAGCAGCACCCAGGCTGAGGCTGTAACCCTTCCCTGGAAAAAAATCCAAAAGCCCTCCCCGCTGATCTGCCTGGCCATTGAACCCCCCCCACCTCAGCTTGCCGGAGGTCCCAGCCTGCCCGCCCCATCGCCACAGGCAGCTGACCCAGAGCAGGGCATCCCCCGGCTCTGCACCACCTCCTGACCCCCCTCAGCCTGCCCAAGCCCCCCCGGGGGCCCGCTGCTCCAGGGGGGTGAGGAACAAGCCCGGGGACCACAGGCAGCAACCTCCCCTTCTGCAGTCGTGCTGAACACGGAGCCTGAGGAGCTGCAGCTGAGTCCCAAGGGGACATCGGGTGACATTACCAATCCAGGGCGACAGCAAGGACCCCCCTGGGTGGCTGGGACCGAGCCCAGCAGGTACAAGGGGCAGGTGAGGGGACACACCAGAGGCCATGCACACCTGCTGCCAGGCTTCCCCTGGAGTCACCGGTCCACGCATCCGGCACAGCACAGCCCGCACGCGGCTTTGCAAGGCGGAGGGGAGGATTTCCACCACGTGGCCGACAGGTACAAGAAACGAGGGCAATGGATCAATAGAGCAAGCCCTGGAACCTCGCTCACCCTCTCCTTTCCCCTCCAAGTTGTGCTCGCTCCCTTCTCTGACAGAGAGGAGCCGACACAGCCCTTTCCAAGAGGCAGCAGCTGGGGCAGACAGCAAGCGTTAGCAAGAGTTGGGAAATGGATTTCCTAAATATTTGGTACAGCTCTACTGGCAGATGATGGCGGCAATCTGCAGGCTGTATGTGGTGGGTTTTATTTCTTAAGGATCCACAAGCAGGGGAAGAGTAACTCCCAAAATCACGATTATGTAAAAATATGGAGCTGGCTATAATCTAGATTGCAAAGGCAGGAAACACTCTGCACCCAGACCTGCCACTGCACCAGCCTCCCAGCAAAGCAACGACTGCAACAACTGGCCACCTTCCTCCTCCGTGCCCTCCTAGGAAGTCGCGCTTATTAACACTCTGCTTATTTGGCCGTGAGATGACTTCATATGATCCAAGGCACAGCGCAGAACTCGCGTGCTGCCATGTCAGAAGAATTCCTGCCACAAAGAGATGCTTCCAGTTTTATCCTTGCGCTCAGCTCACCAGCTGCTTCAAAGGAAGGCGGCGCGCTCCCCAGCCCTGCACCTCAGACCATCTGGGCAGAGCCCAGAGCACCGGAGCAGAAAGCTGCGCCACGGCTGCCCAAAGCCCAGCCTACGGCGCCCAAGCAGCCCCCGGCTCTGAGAAGGGCTGTGCGATAGCACGTCCCTGGCACTGGCGCGAGGCACAGCCCATTCCTCCAGAGAGCAAATGCGCCAGGAAATAGGAGGGTTGCCCAGATGGGTTTGCTCACCCAGAGGCAGGAGCAGCCCTAAGCCCACGCCGGGCACAGGTAAGGGCTGTGGGCAAAACGCCATCGTGGCTCCTTGCACTGGGCAATTTTGGCTATCGGCGGGATAAACAAACCCCGGGCACGGCGAGGAGCTCAGCACTGCAGGCTTCTCCTCCGTGCATTTAATGAGGCTTCCATGTTTCATTTCAGAGACAAACGAGCGCTGTGCCACGCTGGGGGGCCGAGATGGGGAGAGATTAAAAAACGCAAGCTGCATAGCTCACTGCACCCAACATGGGAACATAACGTAAATATAATGCCAGTATAAATCAGGCGGCAGAGATCCAGCAAGAACACGCAGGGAGACGCTTTCCCAGCTCCCAGCCTCTCAATTTTGACCAGTATGCTCTTCATCACACCGCTCGCCCCTCGCCTCCCCTCCTCTGCCTGGCTCTCTCCCACTGCCAGACCGTCTTTCTGCTCAACTCCCCGCTCATTTGCTTGCCAACCACCTATTTGTGTTTATTTTATAAGCAGAGGAGAAATAAGCAGCTACAGCCCATCAAGGGATTTCTAAACTTCAGTGGTCCCCTGGACCAAATGTTTATTTGCTTTCGGTTTCTGCTCGAGCTCTTGTTCTACACCAGGAACATGTTAAAAGGATGTGCTTCGATGCCCAGAAATATTAAGTATCTGAAAGGTTTATCATGCATTAAGCAATTCATTTTTTTTTAATCCTAGTATTATAATGAAACCTCCATTGTATTGCTGTCCTCTCTTTGGAACCGTTTCACTTTAACACTTTCCATCGCCAGGACTGCTCAACACTGAGGATACATTTTATTTCTTAAAAAAAAAGAGAAAATGAGGCCACGAGGAGTTGTGCTAATGGAGGCTTTTAATTTGCTCTTCTCAGAAGAGAGAGCTCAATGGGAAGAGCTCCCGTTTCCAAGAAGCTGGAGCTAAAAACATGCAAAAGCGATAAACCCAGTGTAGCTCTTTTATTATTTTGACTATTGGGGGAGAAGAAATTGTAACATCCTCGACGGTTATTTGTCTTCACTTTTGTTTTTTCCTTTTAGCACAGTAAAAAATGCAAATGTAAGCAAAGCAGATGCTGGCACGTTCAGCTCAGCAGATCCTAAACACAATAGCAATTTTGGGTAAAGCTCCCAAATGCAGCTTCGCTCCAGCTCGAATAAAGCAGCTATTCCATAATTAATAATTGATGGAATAATTGATCACCACCACACAACTGGACAGGATGCCCTGTTAAACCTTGGTAAATATTTTTCATTGGATTAACATTCAGATAAATGGGTAATGCAATAGGCAGCGAGAGAAGTCTCGCATATGGAAGCAGCTCCGTCCCCTTTCTTTCGCCTTCCTCATTTCCTAAAATTTCCCCCTTGCTGTTCTCAAATGTCAGAAAAGATAATTAGGGCAAATGTCATTTTACATCCTCCAGGCAGACAATTTTCCAAAAGGTGGGCACTTCCATCACCACATCTGCAGATTGGGTCATGTGCAAAGAGGTAATTTATTACAGAAACATAATTAAAAATTCCCACAGAATCGGAAACGGGCAATTCCTTTATGTAACATCCATTGATTGTTGTAACGAACGCACTGTGCTTCAACTGCCCGCGTTACGTGCAGCTCCTTGGCTTTCTCTTAATTGCACCTACAGCAGAGACCCGGTTTAGAGTATTACCTCTACAGATTTGGACAGCATTCACCTCACCTCCAACTTTACATTAATCTCTAATCTTTAAGCGTGCATCTCCTTGACACACTTATCTCACAATTCCCCCCCCACACACACACACACAATCTGATTTATATCAAGCCGCCGGGATACACTTAATACAGCACTCCTGGAAGGAAAGATGCGATTTTTAAAGCATCGCTGGATTTAGTCCGTTTTATGGGATTAGACTATCGCTCTAAGTAGTCCAGAAAGTGGGG
>NW_010125147.1:0-1491 GCF_000699245.1 Pterocles gutturalis
AGGCTGTGGCGCGCTGGGTCGTGAAGCGCTTGGGAAAGCGGGCAAACCCGAAATGCCGCTAGAGCCGGTGTTAAGGAGCTGCCGGCTACACCTCTGACGATGGCAGCTGTTTGTACAGGCACCAGCCCTCCACGGCAGCAAAGGAGAAGGAAGCGGTGATGCAGCTGTTCTGCGTTAAGTGCAGCAGGAGCTGAGCCAAACTGATTCTGCTCTGGGACTTCCACGGTTGCAGCATTGAGCCTCTGCATCAGGCTGCTGGGTGAACCCCTGGCATACATATTTTAGACATGCCCCAAATTAGTTACTGTTAAGATTCCGACAGAAGCATAGTGCCTTTGGGGAGCTGCTCAGAAGACAGCCTAGTGCCGCTGAGCAGTGCGCAGTACAGGCACGCTGTAACAGGTCTCTGCGTGGCTCTTCCTAAGAGATGTTAGTTAAACTCAGGAGATCAACTCGGGTTGATTCAAATACAAATCGAATGCCAAAAGCAGCTGCTTTGGAAAGCTGAGCCACTCATTCTAGTACACACACCTATGTGTATGCATATGTACGTATATACACAAATAGACATACATGCACATCCACACAAAAGCGAGGAGAGAGAATGGGGTAAGTAGAGGCACCCTAGTGCAAAGAGCCTGAGAGCCTGCAGTGAGTTATGGAAAAGGCTGCACCGTTAGACCACATTGGAATTGTCAGTGTGAGCTGATCTACCTGTTACTGGAGTATTTGTACCCCTTGTGCATGCTGTCAACACTAGCAAGATTGCACTGTGTTACTACAGGTTGGAAGTGTAGACAAGACTTACTTTCAGTGGTATTTAATGTTCGCTTCCCAGAGCAGAGAGTGGTTTTTTTCCCGTACATTTCCGTAGTAGATCTTGAGAAGTTCTGGTTTGAGTGTAGTGTTTAATTTAGCACAAGCAAATACCTCTAGAATTAACAGTATTTCCTTTGCCTTTTTATGCAAATCATTGTGACATTTTTTTCTTTTCAGGGGTGAATGCAACGTGGCACTATCAATGTACTTTACACTTTCTGGCATTTTACATGTGATAACCCATTAGCAGTTTCCTGTGGGTCTTGCCAATGCTTATTATTCCCAATTAAACTAATGTTCAGATAAAATCTCAGTGGTATTACTGAGAGGAAAATGAAGCAAATAGAATTTTATCTCTGATTCAGGACACTGAGGGCTGGATCTTTGCAATGCTCTGAATGTATGCTATTACATTTTATTCCTAGCACGTAGCTAGATGCCAAATGTTTCTCAGGAGTAAGTTCTGTGGCAGGGAGAGAGAAATATAGAGGGAAAATTAAACATTCTGTGAAACCACTATCACCTATTGAGGTTTTAGAGGTTGTATCATGACAGGATGACTGGGCCTTCATTGAATCTGCTCACAGTGTCACACTAAATTAGGTTCCCTCTGGGATTTTCTTCGTTTTTTACTCTGATGTTAAACCATTCTCCTGCAAACACCTACTAACA
>NW_010125147.1:1512-26135 GCF_000699245.1 Pterocles gutturalis
CTAAATCTTATCTATCTGACACACCAAGCAGACTGTTTCTTTTTTCCCTTCTCTCTGCAGTTTGTCCAAATATCACTAGGGTGTATCTCTTGTTTTATTTCATGAACCACTACAAACAGAAAAAGAAAGATAAAAGGCAGCTTGAAAAATAAGATTAAATTACTAATTGTTTTTGCCTTCTAATATCAATGGGTCGTGGTGAGAACATCTGCAGAAGGTGTGAATCAGTGTAGCTTTACCCAAATCAGTGAAGTGGAATTGGCTTACCTGGAGAGATGTCTCATTATCTTTAAAGAGGAAAGAAAAAGCAATGCAGAAATTTTAACCAGGTTTGCTCGGTCAGTACTGGTGAAAGGTGCCATAATATTCCTATGTCTCAGCATCTTTTCCTTTTGTGTCAATAAAAGCTTTTCTTATTAGTAACAGGAAAGTTTAAAGGATTATGAAATTTTCACCAAGATGTAGATTTACATGCATTAGAAAGGAATTTAAAGCAATTATTTAAAATAATCTATCTAGTCAATTAATTAAAACATTGATTTTACTATTTTTATTAATGTAGGATAATAAGTTTTCATTGGGTTTCTATTATTTTAATGTAATTTTAAATACACTTCTACCTATCTATTACTCATTAGCAATGATGCAAAATGTGAAATCACACAGTACAATAGTATCTCTCATTGCAGTTTAGAATTTTTTCTGTTTGTTTTAGAGACTACATTATTACAAAGAATAAGCATTATAATTTTTTCTCTATATTAACCTAATTTATGAAATCTGTAACAAGTTAATTCCATTAGTTCTATTGTTACAGGCCATGCGCTGCTCTCAGCCAGAAATTTTTGCAAGCAGTGAATTGTTCTTGCCAACCCACACCAGGCATTCCATACTATTAAGTCTGTTCTTCCACATAACTCAGTGTATTGCCATTTATGTACTTAAATACCGTTAGTCAAAACTCAAGTCTCTAAGACTTGAGAAAAAAAAAATTCCTTTTACTGATGATTGAAGAACATGGGGAATTTGTGAAAGAAGGGATGGAGGGAGAAACCAGCAGAAACCTTTCATTTCTAACGAAACTTTTATTGGCAGACAATTGTTCTTGTGAAGGTTTAGCAGTATAAAGGGGTCGTTAGTGAAGAGAGAGACAGGAACATGCAAGGGGAAGGAGAAGTAGAGAGATAGACATTGATCCAAGGAAGTGAATAAATAGTGATGCCTTCTTAAAGCAGGCAAGTACTGACCACAGCTGTGGGACCCTTAGACTCAGGCTCTTTTTCTATGCCAGGTTGACTACAATCTTGAACTGTATTTATTTGTTTCTTTTTAAATTTGTTTTCATTAAAAGGAAAAAAAAAATAGAGAGGGCCAAACACAAGTGAACTACTGGAAAGAAATTCCAATACCGAATTTTGGTACTTGGTCAGCCTTAGTTTCAGATCACAACAAGCATGCCAAGCAGGTCCTTATCTGGCTTTCTCAATATTTCCAAATTATTCAGGTGAGAAGATATTTGGGGTTTGTATTTTAAGAGAAGGAAGCAGGTCCCTTAGCTTTGTTGGCAGTTAAAACTGGTTTTTTTTTTTCTTTTTTGCAGCTTGCATTAGAAGTATGCAGAATCCTAGGTAAACTTCCCATTTTATTACTATTTTAATCCCAACTATTCATATTTTTAGTGGACAGCAAGCAATTAAACTTCCTTTACCTACCTACATTTGTCAGTTCTCTGGAATTCACATCTGTTATTTTTACTGACATGCTACAAACTCTTTTGTCCTTTTTTCTCCCACCCAGAGTTTTTAAATGATTTAAGCTATTTTTCTGACATCAGATGGGTGGAAATTGGTGCACTAAGATTCACTGTTTTCTTTTACAATTTTTTAACAGGTAGTAGAATGACATCCTTTAAATTTTTGGTGTTTTTCAAAGCTATTTAGTTTTGTTTTTTTTTTTTCCCCGCTATGATTATATTCAGATATCTGTGGTTCCCAGGAGGCACTTAAATTCTTTCAGAATACCCAGCTGTTGTTGCATTTGTGAGATTTTTCCGGCACAGTCTTTCAGTGGAGGGGTTTTAGCACAGGTTTAACAGATCAAAACCAGTGCTAAAGTGAGATTTAGCTCCAGACCAGAGACATCTAAATTAGGTGCAGAACTTTGAGCTGCTGAGTGTCTTAAGCTCCCCTTACAGTCAATGAAACTGTATTCAATACAGTCATGGGAACTTAGAGAAAAGCTCAGCTTTGAATGTGGGTTTTGAGCTAAATAGTCTCTAAGCACTCTACTGAAGTGAGTGAACACCAAAGCAAAAGTGACTCATGCTGGCTGAGGCTCTCAAGGCTATCCGAGACACTAACAGAAAGCAAGCAGATAGGATTTGTCTTGTCTTGCCTTGACTTACAGGTGACCTGTACCTTTCTGGAAGTTAGGCCAGATACTCGGTGGCATCTCACAGGGCATTGGACACCTATGCACAGGCACCTGAAAGCACACTAGACCTCCTTTGGCTCTGATAGGAGATCAGACCCCTCTCTCACATGTCAACACCAGCATTATGGACACACAAAATCGGATGTTTGAATCATGATCCTTACATTTTCATGGCAAAAGCATTAAGAAAGAAATGGCAAAGCAAAGTTTATTGAAGAAGAGTAGAATATAAACCTTGGCAATGATGCCTTTCTCATTTTCTGAACAAGTTGAAAACTCTATCTGTGTTTATAAGGGTGGTAACTATGTAAGAGATCTGAAATCTTGAAAACAAATGGGATCTTTCTGTTGGGAGATAAAGGGAAACAAGAGGCAGGATTCCAGGGCAGCTAGCCAGACATTTTAGGTATCTGAGAGTATGTGGAATAAACAGAAAGAACGAAATGTCTTGCTACACAAACAAAGCTATAACTTAATTGGCAAGACAGAGACTTCATAGGATAAATCAAAGGATTGTAGTGTTGATATAGAAGAGTACAGGCTGTTCAGGAAAGAAAGGCTGGGAAAATAAGAAGGCAACATCACATTATCAAGAATGTGTTTATGGTCTTCTGAAAGAGAAGGCAGATTGTTGAAAGTCTCTAGGGGAAGAAAACACAGGGTTTCAAAAGAGAGGCCTACCTCAAATCAATTTGAGAGAAGAGGTGGTTGAACATCTTAAAGAAGTGCTACAGCCTGAAAAAAAAAAAAAATAAAGGGAAAACTTTCTTGGAATTATTGAGGTATGGTTTTACATTCTCAACAAGCAGAGTGTATAACTAGATTTTGTTCTGTCTTAATGGGGTAGAACAGCTGAAAATGTAAAGGTGGAGGCCTCTAAGATCTGATAAAAGTGAGTCTGAGAAAATAGGACTGAGAACAGCAGAGAACAGCACTTTAGAAAAAGAAGGTGGTGACATACTTAGATGTCTGGTAGGAAAAATTTGTAGGTTTTAATGGAACATACACACAGAGAGTATCAATCATGAGAAGCTGTTGCAAAAAAAAAAAAAAAAAACCAATAGTTGCACAAAAGTCATAGTTGTCCAGAATGCATTTAGCAGGAGTGTAACACATGAGAAATCATCGTTTTACTCTAGCTAAGCAGCACTTTACATCAACTTCAGACCTCATGTTTGACAGTGGTGTAAAAAAAAAAAACCTTCACGGAGCCTAGAGGTCAGCTTCATGGATGATAAGGTAAAGTGACCTTTTATAAATAATTCAACTGGGCTTGTTCTGCCTAAGAGAAGATACCTTTAAGGTATAGTTATGTAGTTTATAGTTGTGTAAGACAGTTGTAAAGAAACAGCTAGCATATACATCAGAAGTAGAAGTAATACATTTTTTTGTCTAATCAAGGAAAACCTAAACCATAAGATGTTTCTAACTATGAAGAGTTAAATACTGTAAGATTTCACATGAGAAAGTTGTGGAATCCATGTCTTTGAAACATGTGAACCTTTTTCTAAGAGTAGCTTTTTTCCTATTTTAGGACTCTCTAAGTGGCTGTAATGAGACATTTTTTCTCCAAAACTTAGTGTACCCCCTTTTTATAGATGATATTTTGGGAAACTGAGTTTTCATGAATTTTAAAGAAAGACATGCAGCCAATCTGTTTGTATTCTCAGATGCCATTTGAACAACGTGATTCAACTTTGGAACCATATGTAGCTTAAAAGACCAAATACAGCTTCTGCCCTGTCCTTTACATCTGTAAATGGGGAATTCTTCCCTTTGGACAGAGTCCCATAAAAGCCAGCAGGGCACTAGTGCATGTCAGTGCAGGAATTTGGCTTGCGCCCATTGTGGTTTAGGACACTAGGACTTCAAATCAGGAATTAAGTTGCCTAACCATAGGCACCCTTTTAGATTCTTTAGAGTATCCCAAAGGTCCATGTCGGGCTGGCAGGTATAACCCCAGCCTGACAGCAGATCCACACCCACCCAAAGGAGCAGATGGGACATCCCACTGGCCAGCTGCTCCACAGTGCTTAAAATGGCACCAGGCAACCAATTCCTAAAGGTGCTTTTTGGCAGTTTTCTCACTTCAATATTTTTTCAATTAACATTTTGATAAAGCATGCATGTTTTTCCCTGACCTCTATTTGGAACTCTGTTTTAAGTGCAAATCATGGATTAATTTACCCAAACCTTTAAAAAACCACATTTCTTCTCTTTCTCTCTCTACCAGATGAATACAACAGTAATGCTTTTAATGTGTGAGAAGGGGAGATGTTTTTGAAAATGTATGGCTTTTTTAGCATATTAATGATCTATTTCCTACAATCTGCAGAATAGCAACAGTTCAACTTGGTGGTGGGTTGTGTTGAAAGTGTGTAGAACCTGAGAGTGTATAAAATTAAATGATTTTGCAGATGGACACTAGAACAAGTAGGAGCTGGAAGATATTCAGGCTTGAGACATAAGTTCTCTTCCTACTTTGTAAATACCTCTTTTGTGCTGTTTCTGAAACTCTTTTTTTTTTCTTATGATATGGCAATCATCTCTCTTTATCACACCATTATGACTGTGCACTCAGGATCTAGGAAGAAATTACAAATAACTGTAAAACCATTAAACACCCTGTAAGTAGTAACATCAGTAACTATAACAGATTTGCCTAGAATGGGTGCTGCACTGATTCTGCATTTCAGATAACAATACTTAATCTTTTTTAAAATGTTTTCATGAATGTGAAGTGCTGGAAGAGGTTTATTTCTGTGTATAAAGGATTGCTTATAACCAGTCTTGCTATGTATACTGAGACTCCCTAACAGTTAAGCATAATGGTCATATGTAGTTTGTTTTTTTTTTTATGACAGGTCATATTGATGACATTAAGAGAGGCAGAGGGCATCAAGAAGATAGCAAAGAATGTTTGAACATTGAAGTTGCTTTCCTTTAACAGTTAGAAACAATTTATTTGGCCAGATCTTTTATGCTTATATATAGCTAGGCAGAAGTAAACTAAAAGCGAATTGACTCCTGTTTTTATTATTATTATATTTTTACAGTGCTTTGGTAACTTATTTTCTTTTTATTTATTTGTGTGTGTGTGTGTGTGACAGAACAATATGAAATTGGCTTCCTAGATTTCAAATCGCCTAATGCAGTCTTTAGCTACATTTTCAGTATTATATTCTCCAAGGGATGTTAAACTCAGGAGGAAATTTACTTCACATCTGATTATGTGTAACAGAGAAGCAAGATAATTTGTTGCATAGATTTTCAGAACATTGCTTAATGAGTAATTCTGAGAGAGAAAGCTTCTATTTATCCTAAAATAAATGGATACCATTACATTCCCCAGTTACTCCAGTATGTTGTGCCCATAATTATGAGCTGAAGTGAAGTGACAGAAGCTGGGCAGGGCAGAGGGAAGAACAAGTGTACCGAGGATGTGGCTATATTGCCTCAGCCCTGAGATGTATAGTTTTTAGGTGCGTATTTTCTGCAGTATGATTTACAGTCAAGGAAAGGACCGACAGATGGTGCTGTGGAGACAATTTGCAATCATTGCACGGATGTGTAAGGTCCACATCATTATACTCGTACACATCTGTGTGAGGCACGAAATCGGATCACAGAAATAATTAATATTACCCTTCTCTTTCTTTTATTTGTTATTTGACATACTTTGTAGAATTTCTTGCTCAATGCTGTGTCAAAGAACAAAAATCATGCACTATCTTACTGAAAAAAATGTGTGTTGCATCTTTGAGTGTATGGTTGTAGGTATTTTTTATTAAAGGAGAGAAACTGATCAGTGTTTTATTTCAGTACAGTATCACTTCTGTCACTGTACTCATCATAAAATAGTTATACAGCTGTTTGTCAGTTTGATTTGTTTGGTGAAAGTCTGTAGTACAGGATATAATTTCTCTGGGTATTCTTAGTGCACAGAGCTTTAGGCTTTTACCACTTGATGACTGACTGCATGGGAGCAAGGGAAAACAGTTTTGTTTTTCTGTTCCTTGCCTCTGATCACTGTTGCCCTTGCTGTGGGAAGGCTGGTAGATTTACACAAGAAGGTTTTATTTTCCGTCAGTGCTATGGTGAGATCACTACTGCGGATCAATAAAGTAGAGATCTATCACAATTAGACCATCATCTCCTCAAGACCCTGAAGCCTCTGTGTCTCAGGATAGCTCAGCACTTGAAATGGTGCTCAGGTCATGCTTTCATGGGTCCTTAGTTTCTATACAGGTCCTGAGATCACTGGTGAGATCTACCTCACCAGATGTTAAAGTACAGATGTCTGTATGAGATACTTTCTTGCATATGAACGATTCTACAATTAATGTAGACAAAATGCTTGGGCAAAATGTTTTCATAGGTGAGATGCATCTTGCCACAGGAAGGCTACAAAGACAGAACATGCCTTAGCCTTCATACAAACACCTGCAGTGAATCTCATCCTTGTAGCTCAAAGAGACACAACTAAGCATGGCCTTCTGGGAAGGGACATGTAAGCAATATTGGAACTTGGAAGGAGGTGTTTACAAACATCATATCCATAAGTGTGTGGGTTAAGCTGAATTACATCGTCTCGGCTGCACCCTTTAAGTCCAGATCTGGTTTTCTTGATAAACTATGAGTCCTTTCATTTTCTAGGCACACATGGTTTATGGAGTGTGTGTGGGATTGCTCCCTTCTGCAACACCCTTAAAACTGCCATAACTGGAAGTGAGGATTAGTAAGGAGCTGGGCAGGCTGCTACGGTTTGCCTCCTGTGCCCATAACCTAGACGTGGTCTGATGATGAAGAGGTACCACATCTTCCAGTAAGAAATTTTAGATCTGTCAGACCTTTCTTCACTGAAAGAGTGATCAGGCGTTGGAACAGGCTGTCCAGGGAAGTGGTGGAGTCACCATCCCTGGAGGTGTTCAAGGAACATGTAGATATGGTGCTTAGGGACATGGTTTAGTGAGTTAGGTGGTATGGATTGATGGTTGGACTTGATGATCCTTGAGGTCTTTTCCAACCTTAATAATTCTATGATTCTATTATTCTACCTTGTGATGGGATGAGCAATTAAGATAGATACAATAAGGGAGTAGCTGCTTTTCATGGCACAATTTTTCAACTGAAGGTTTCTATGAGGCAACATAATATGATGTAAATATCCTTTGGACCTGTACTGTCTCATTCTGTGTGCTGTCTGTGGAGTCTACTGGAGTTACTGGATTGCTTTTCTCAGGGTCCGTAAAGACTCTGCAATCACTGTTACTCAGACATCAGAGCTAGAATTGAGAAAAACTTTGAAATAACTGTTTAATCTCTTTGAAATTAATTCTTTGTTCAAAATCAGTTCCTTAATGTTTTTCTACAATAAGACCAGTTCATTTCAGTCTTGAGTATCTAGATTTTGTAAATATTCTGTTGCAATCTCTTATATATTCACTAAATTTCTGAAAATTCCTGACTATGAATACAATAACTAGAATGATCATGCAGATAAGTAGACAAAAGGTGAAGATGCAGTTTATGTAAATATATTTTTAATATCAGAATGAGAGATAATGAGGCTGTGTTTCTGATAGTTATCCAACCTTACTCATGATGCTTCTCTAGGGGAGAGGAATTTTTGAGGCAGCTGTTCAGATAATGAAGTAGAGTTTAAAGACTATTTGGAACGTTACTGAAGTTCTGTGTGTTGTTGCTGTGAAAGAATGGCAATAAATAAGGGTACTCACTAAACAAAGGATATTTAGGGCAATAGAATAGTCTGTGTTTATGTAAACTAGCACAGCACTGGTGATTATAATGACTTGTAAAAGCTAACCTTGGTTTCGTCCAGTAGGACTTAATGAAACAAGGATTTGGATTCATGGCAAAAAAGACATGATTATGACAATCCAAAAACTTTATCAACAACTGCCTTCTGGAGCTTGGTTGGTATCCGTTGGCAAATATAATATAATGCTGGCATTTTCACTGGGATTTTACACCTTTCACTGCCGCCCAAAGATAATGTAGTATTTCATGACTTGCTAGAAATATTTTTTTCTTTTTTTTCCCTTTCTTAGATAATTTTGTGGGTGGAAATAATTCTCTGTGTAACTATCATTAGTGCAAGTGATTGTCAAGATTTTAAAGAATTTTTAGGTTTATTATGCATGTTAAAATTAATGAATAGTTTCCCAAAACTAAGAGATTGAACTATGGAAAAAATCAAATTTTCTAATCATTCAGATTCTGTGACTGTTAGGTAATTTTTCCTTCTTTGTAGTGACTTCCGTAACAATTTTATGTCTATAGAGACCTTTCCCTCTGATAAAATGTTTGTATTTGTCATAATTTAAGTTTTAATGTTAAATCACTTCATAATGTAAGAAAGGTTTCATCTGTCACCCTAGAAAAAATTCTTATGCACTAGATGCTTTTGTACCTCACACATGAATCAAGAACATTTTTCATGCTTTGTCTCCTAAACAACAGTTTCCAAAACAGTCAGTGTCGACCATATAAAATGCTAAATTTGAAAGTGATTTTAAAAAAATAATAATGACACGTTCACGTTTTTATCTATCTGGGAAAACTGCTGAGGTCTGATGGCTTATGAAATGTATATATTTGATCTAGAGGTAATAAACCTTTTAAAAGTAGCCTTCTGCATGATTAGTCTTAATAGGTTACTGTCTGTGAAAAGAAATGGCCCGTGTAGAGTAAAAAGGAAGATATAACACCATTTTATTTCAATAAACAAAAAAGATGCTGCAAATAATGTATGGTTAGATTGTTCTTGGCCTTTGGAGAAATCCTCTAGGAGGGGAATGGGGTAGAAATCCTCGTCATGAAGCATAATCTTACATTTCCTAGTTCCTTGTTCTTCCACTGTCTCTGCCCCATGAGAAGATAGAACTGGTGCCAGATAGCACTGGTTTTGATTTGTGCTGTTAGGCAAGAAACAGGGCTCTAATCATGGTGAAAAAATGTCCTTAATTTTTTCCTGATGTGGGAAACCGCTCATTTTGTCACTGTATTTCAGCCACGGGTGAGGGCTGCTGAAGCTAGGAGTAGCACAGCAGCCCCACGAGGCACAGTGATGCTGGAGGAGTTGAGCGATGCACTCAGCTCTGCTTTCAACTTCATCAAGCAGGGTCTTCAAAATAGAACACAGCTACTCGACAATTATGTTAATAGAGGAAAAGACTATGAAAATGGCAGAATACTCAGTCTCGGACTCTGCATTAGGACCACGGTACATCCTGAAGCACATGTCAATGTTGGTGACTGCAGTGTCTCACTGGAAGGGAGCTTTCTGGAGCTGGATTTTTTTGCAGGAGTCATGACCCTGAGGAGGGAGGAAGGAGGGAAGGGAGGAAGAAAAGAGGGAAAGAAGGAAGGAGGGATTGCTCATGTGGATGACAGAAGCTTTAGGGGAGGTTAGGAGTGAGAGTAGGTATGGACTAAGAGGGACTCGGTATCATGACGTGTCGTCTTACCCAACGATGGCAACTTACTGGCCTTACTTATGTGGATGGGCCACATTACTTAATATGGAAAGTGAATATATAAATTGTATGTGTTGGATAAATAAACCAGTTCATTCAAGTCCTGTGGAAAGATAATATTAAATTCATTTTTTGCAGCCCTCATGCATACTTAAAGATTGCTTTCGTATTTCTTATCAGTTTTATTTTTTCTAAAATGCCCAGGACTAATACTTTGGGTCATTTATCTATATTACTGACCATTTCTAAACAAATCATCCCTTGTTCCTATATGAGCAAGACATGCACTTCTATTAATATTCTTGTCAGTGTCTGATAAGGCAATTAAAGTATTGACTTCTATCTTCTTAAGGCTTTGTTTTGTTTTGTTTTGTTTTGTTTTTACCTATTTTTATTGCATTGATTTTCAGGCAATCTCAGATATCCAAGAGACTTCTCCTTTATCTCCTTTTAATCTCTTGTTCAGAGTGACTCTGCATCAGCTTAATGACACAGGCAGTGGTAGCTCTGCTGTCTTGATAACCTTGCTAAAATATCACCAGTCATCATTCAAGCACCAGGTAGCAGTAGTCAAACAACTGTATGTGTGTGAAACATTTTTCAAGCCCCTTGGATTCCTGTAAGGCAGCACATACCCACAGACACCATGCCAGCTCAGTGAGTTGGGCTTCTCCATCCACAGCCACCAGCATAGCTATCTGGCACTGCCATCCCTTCCGGAGCCCTAGGGACAGGGACCAGCACCAGCACCTGCAACTCAGGTCGTTCCCTCCTTCCCCAGCATCCACAGCCAGCTCTCAGCTGCCTGCTCAGCACACAGCCCCCACAGACCACCATCCAAGCTACACTTTTCTGCCAACTACGGCAGAGAAAACCTCTTCTTTGTACAGATTTCATCCAAATTTCCCTCTTTTCCGTTCTTCTAATTCTAAAAAAAAATATGCACTGTGGGCAGTGTGTGCTGTAGTGTAGTTGTTTCATCATCACAAGAAGACAGAAAAAACTATTTTAGAAGCCAAAAATATTTTATTAATAGCCTTGTTAGGAGCACTAACTCACACACACATGCCTGAACTTCCCTGGATTTTAATTCTGTATTCAAACATTATATAGAGAACTATTTTCTTCTAAGGAATCAGAATTTTTTTTTCAGTGGTATCCTCTATCACAATTCAACTGGCTTGTACTAAAAGATCAAAAGCTGTTTAGACAAGGAAATTTTTCACGAGGAGCAGAACCTGTAATTCTGAAAGTCAAACTCAAATGACCTGCATAGGTGTATTCCAAAAATACTCTTAATTTTGCTACTTTGTTTGACATCTTGCTTTGAAGTATTATTTTCAGATGTATTTTCAGAAATGTTTTTGGAAGCTAGTGAAGCTCACAGGAAGCTTTGGAGGAAGTGAGTTTAATCCAGAATTGCCTTGTGTGGAAAGTTTACTCTATATTGTACATGGATTTATAAAATATTTTATTTCTCAGCAGCAAATTGTCTCAGTCACAATCTGCTGCACCTTGCCAGTTGCAACTGCGAAATAAATCTTCTGTGGTAGCAGAAGATGATCCAAACTTTGAACATTGGCAATTTTCTGTCTATTGCTTGTAAAAGTATGTGTCCAATAAAAAATAAATCCATCTTAGAAAATGACAGCGAAGCTGAAAAATATATAGTCTTCCTTCCTGTGATTAATGTCTCTTTAAAAAGTAAAGAGACAGTGTTTCAATTATAGCATTTTGTCTGATGTCTTGGTGTCCCACCTGGAATAAGCTAGTTAAAGATATAAATGAAAAGCCATGTTGTTTTTCTTCTTTCTGTTTTTCTTCATTAATCTTCATTAGGCAGCCTCCAGCCCATGATCTAGGAGGACCCAGACATTAATGAATGTGTTTCCCAGACTGGTATCCAATCTGTGTGAAGATGGGGGTGACATCAAACTATTTATAACTGTCTTGTTCACCAAGCCCTATATTTATAATGGAGTTTTTGTAAGGTTTCATGTCATTAGCGATACACAGGGAACACCTATATTTTTAAACAGAGTTAATAATCACAGAATCTGTGTATGTGCTGGCAAACCTAAACCATAGTGATTGCATTTTACTTGTTTGGAGTTTGGTTTTTTCCTGGGGTTTTGGGGAAGTTTTTTCTTTTTTTCCTTCCCCTTTCCCCCATTAAAAGCATCCAGAACATTCTGGGGGCTGTGCTGCAGTACTATTTTTTATGGCAAGAAACAGAGGTGGAAGTTGAATGTCCAGGGGTGTGACGTGAAGTCATGGGTGGGTGTTTGAAGGTGCAGACCTTGCTGGGATAGTGTTGACGAGGAGGGGAGGGAACCAGAGCAGGTGCCTCCACATCCATCCTGCCCTGCTGTGTTTTGTTGTGAGAGGAAGACTCAGAAAAGAAACCCCAACATAAAATAACTTTAATGCTGTAAGGACAATCTGTGGATAAAGGCTCAGGAGTGCAATGAAGAGCCAAGTTTTTTGTCAGTGCAAAAATACCCAGAGTTTTTCAGATAAAAGCAACCGTGCATTTTGGTAGAAAATGTCCTAAATAAAATTGGAATTATCTTGAACAGTGGACTTTAGTTGTCCACGCAGTTCAGTTTTTATCTCATTCTCTGGCTATATTTTACACCCCTCTATTTAGCTATAGAACAAATGACACAAACTGCTACTGAGTATTTACCTGCCCTCTCACGTATTTAATTTTGCCATCAATTTGCAGGGAAGTGCCTGATGTAAGGAGACTATTTATATGTTGATCTATGACATCAATCTGAGATGAATAAATGAACTTACTGTGCATGAATGAACATAGTTTGTCTATAATAACAATGTCTATATGCTCTACAGTGTATATTTGGTGATATTAATTTTCTCAAATGCATTTGCACTGTTTTTTTTTTGGACTTCAGTGTTGCTGAGATTCCTTGAAGCAGAGTGTATTTGAGTTGTCTGTTGTGCTCATTTATTGAAATTCAGAGCAACTATATTGGTTGTTTATTTCTTCATTGGTTTATTTATTTATTTATTTCTGTGGGGATAATTCTATTAGTCACTTGGCAAATATGCTCATAAATAAAGTCATGGAAATACCTCATTATCCTAAGAATAAATGTTACAACACTTTAGAGAGCCAACAGTTAACTTTATTTATTTCATGTTGAAGTCACCAATATCCATTGCAAGATAATTTTGTAGATTTATTTTTGTAGATTTATTTTTGCATAAGTAGTCTTTATTTGCATGAAAGTAATTACAAACATTTTAAAGCACGTTTTGGTTTATCATTTACTGTGTTTTTATATCCTACTTTGTGTAGCTGAATGTTCAAATTTTATGCATTCAAGATCTCTGATTTATTTTTTAATTATTTTAACATTAAAGTAATTCAGGGTCAGACTTTATATGGCATGTTCATACATTATTAAGTAGGTGATTGCATATATTTACACAGAATTGTGTTAAATCATTAATTCATCATAAAGCTATCAAATGAATTTAATTTTGTAAGAGAGGAAACTATTTGTTTTTCTAATTATTTTCCATTGTTACATACGTTCTTTTTACTCTTTCCTTATTATTGCTGTCTCCATTAGGCACTTGGTTTGAGAAACAATAAGCACACAGAAACACACAAATACCAATTACCAACCTTCATGTTGCTTTATTTAAATAAACACTAGGTTAATATCTCCATTTGAAATAAGAGAGTTTTGATCTACCTCTCTGTGAAAAATTACTAAGGCTTTTTTTTTTTTTAAATGAGAATGACTGTGATGACTTTGTAAGCATATGTGTAGGAGAGTGTGCACATGTGGGCAGGCATGAAGCATCAGAATGGACTGAGAAGTATCAGTATGCTGTGCCAGCACTGCCTAGGACTGTGGAGCTCTGGTGCGTGTGCTTTGTGTTAAAAAAATCCACCAGAGTATAGCTGGTGTCAAGTGGTGATGGGGAGCCATTTGCTCACTGTAGTGATACCGCTGTCATCACCCCTGCCTTTCATGAAGAGGTATTAACACTTTATCAGAGGATGCTTAAACCTCTAAACTTGAAAACTTATGTTTCTGGCAACCACTGTATATCTGTTTAGGTGCAGAGCTGTCTTGTGTGGCTCCATGGGGCTCACGATATGGGCAAGCAGCGCGGCCAGGAAGCAGGGATGAGACTGGTGCTGCTGCCACCAGTGCACAGCCTCTACAGGGCCACCATGGAAACCCTGTGCTGCCCTGCACACCTCTCGGCCTAGTCTATGAATTTATGGAGTAATGCCACTTTAAAAATAGTGAAGAAAGACAGGAGGATAAAATAAAATAAAATAGAAAGACCATGCAGGGACTTCAGTGTGTCAGCAACTGGGTGAAATAACAGCCTTATTAAGGCCAATAAGAAAGTTGATGCAAGATCTCCTGACTACAGATATATACTTAATTGTGAAAAGCAGACTGCGTAATCCTTTTCAATGCCTCCTGTTCTAAAGCCAGATGAAACCTGTAAATATTTTACTGTCAGAATGTAACTACCTGCAACATTCTTTGCTCTACATAGAGGTAACTGAAGGCTTTTCATTGCAATGTTGTGGAGAACATAATCCACTAGCTCTTAATAATGTATTTAGTTCAGTGCAATCAGAGGACAAACATTATGACAGAAACTTGGAAAGAATCACTGATCATCATCTGGCCCCAGGCAAAATGTATGGAACAAAACAGGGCTGTGTGGCAGACAATATCAGTCCCTAAGCTGTCTCAGGGAAAAGGTATAAACTACAGCAAATAACATGTTGAAAAAGAAAAAAAGAAAAAAAAATCAATGATAGCATGCAAAAATAAGAGTGGATAAAAAACTTTACAGTTCCTAGTCAATGTCTAGTTAAATGGGATCATATACCAAAATAATGAAATTTTTTAAATTTTTTTTTTAAGTGTTTTTTTCTAATGAAATGAAAGGAAGTTCTCTCTCATCTGGACAGCTGAGCAGCCTGCTTAGGGATAAAACCGTTACCAGCATTGTGAGAAAGACTCTGAAGTGATATAGCGGTGATAATACCAGGAATGAAATTTATTTTGTTTTCTAGTCAATTTTTTAAAGTGAATTAGTTTGTAGTTTCATAGTATTGCAAAGGACAGCTCTATTTCCTTCTAACACTCAGCTTTTCAAATTTTTCTAGAGAGGAAAATTTGTAACACTGGTAGCAATAATAAGAAAGGTCTCTGGGTGTAAAACTCTGTTAACTACAGGAGCTGAGATAAGATTAGAGTGCTGTTTTTTAAGAACCCCATTCACAGACAGGAATTTTCTTGTTCAAAGATTTGTACATGCAAATAGTCATCCAAAAAATATGAACTTTAAGCCCATGTGCAGATGTGAGACAGCATCATGTATTATCAAACCACAGTTGGATCAGAAATATTTAGAATGAACACCAAATAAATACCCCTTATATATTTAGAAAGAAACTTTTGAAAGCAATGAACCAAACCTGAAATGAACCCAACCTGAAGGGAACATCAGAGTCAACATGGCTTCTCTCTGGATAAGATTTTTACTGCTCTCCAACAGTTGCTCATGCAACACTAGACTTATATGATTGCCCTGCCCTTTGGGGAACTGGTTGATTTCTAATGGATGTGGTTTTGCAATTGACCCAAGCATGGCTTACACAAGCATGTTAACTCTGTTTCCAGGCTGATCATCTTGACTGATGAAACACAATGCTTTTGATTCTGGTACAGGTACAGTGCTGCAATAAAAAATAAAAAATAAAAAAATCCCCAAATACTGCTGATGAAGATCATATTTAAATAGTCTCCATGGCCATTTTATTAAAGAGTTCTGGAAATGCATTATATCTTGCAAAACACTGGGACTACAGATTTTGCTATTGCTGAGGGCCAGAATCTCTGTAGAAATTGCTTTCTGGTTCAGTACCTCTTTAAAGGGAGAAAAGTAAAATATATTCTTACTGCATTTATGACTGTAGCTGGGCTTTTTGGCCTTCTGCCCCTTAATGCCTAAAAGAAATATGGAAATAATGAGTGAAGCAAAGCACATTCATTTCTTAAGTATGATTTGCATCTTTCCTTTTGAAAACAGTTGCTTATCTCCTTTCTTTTTTTTTCAGATATTATTTTTATTTTATATTTGGTGAAGTATTCCAGAGTAAAATATAACCATTTAAGTTAACAAATAAAAACTCCTTCATTTACAAGAAAAAAGAACCCAAACCTACACAATACTCCATTTCGCCTTTCATAAAAAAAAAATATTGCTTTCATATGTTAATTAAATTCATGCTTCTGGACAAGAATTCACCGAGAGAAAACGTTTCTTGACAACAAAATACAGATGTTTGTGTTAAAAACAGGAGACAGAGGTAGTAATTAAGCAGAACATAACAGCTATATGTAACTGAGTAAGGCAAGAATAATCTCACATTTGACTGAACCTCAAAGGTGGACATGCAAAATGCAATTATCCAACACAATATCCCACCAAGACTCAGGTCTATCATCCCATCAGTACGAACAATTCCACTTGTAGGTGTTTCTATACCAGCGATTCCTGCTTCCATGTTTTTTTTTCGAACAATGGTGCCTCTTTTCCACACACCTGCAGAAATCAATTTTCACATTAATGTGTGATCAGTTACAGTCATGAGGGTCCTTTCTGTTTTTCTGATACTCTACAACAGTTGGTGAGCTTTTGGGGGGGCCTGTTGCAAGATGAAATAAATTGTGTGGCCGTAGTAGAAAAACCTAAATCTCTACTTGTGAAGGTAATTGTGAGTTGTGCAGAAAAAAATTGCAGTGCCCCAGGATCCAGTGATAGTGCTCGCTAGCCAAGATAATGATGAAGGCAGAGATTGCTTTATTCACCACATTATGGAGTTTTTCTGGGTTGCAGTCCAAAAGATAAAGAGAATGCATATCATGGTCAGAGGTGAGGACATTCAAATTTTCAAAATATATGTTATTTGCTAGTGGGGGGAAACACAGAAGTCAATGAATGAATCAAGATTCACTGACAATAAAATAATCTCCAAATTAGTTCAGCTGAGTTTCTGAAGGACAAGTAGGACCATGCCTGAAGGAAAAAGCACAAACAACACATCCAACCCCAAATATGCTAACTGGATTTCCACCCTCCTCTTTCCAGCACTAATGAAGCCAATGGAAAATACACATGAACTGGCAGAAATTAGTTCTGACCCGATGTTTTGAAAACTTCAGTAGTCATTAAGAGAGCTGTGTGACAGTCATTAAGTGGCTTGGTGAACTCTGTGTAAGCTTTCTCTTTTGTTCCTCAGCCTCACTCTGGGAGTTCTGGCTTCATAAAACTCTTAACACTCACAGCAAAATGTTGGGCTGCTATGTTATGTTCCCTTGGAAAACTAAAGAGCTTTGCAAGGTTACCAATGGAAACCACAATGCCTCCCCAGCATATCCTCCCCTGGCATCAGCAGGTGTCATGTTTTGTGTATTATTTAAGTCCCATTGGAAGGTTATAGTTAGGACCCAGCATGAGTACGAAGAAAAGGAACAAAAGAGTTCCAGTAACTTATCAAAACTGCTATTTCAACTTATACACAGAAAAGAAGAAAAAAACTACGCCCAAAGTCTCTCAATAACTATTGGCAAGTCAATAAGCTTAATATAGATCAACAGAGCACACCGTGTTATATCCTGTCACTTACTAACGGGAATGTTCTTACTATGCTGGTGATAATTACAGTGACTTCATCTTACTGACTGTATAACATTAGATAGTCTGTTCCCAACTTTACAGTCAAATGATAGAAACATAATTTAGAATTAATGATAAAATTGTGTCCCAATATCACAGATAATTCTTTAGACATCTAATGTCTGCAATGGTGAAGAAACTGTGCGTTGGAAATACACACTGCAAAGCAGAGCTCTCTATCAGTGAAAAAATATTCAATAGGGATAGACAGGGGCATGCCACTCCGTCTGTGGAAACCTGCTGCCGTAAGCAAATAACCACTTAGCCCACAAAATGGCATCTGCAGGTTCCAGTAACCACTGGAAAAGAGGAGAAAGTTACCCATAACGTTTAGGAAATAATTTGTCAGAACTCAAGAAGTCTACGAGCCTACTGGCACATCATGCCTAAGAAGTACTGAGTAGGACACTCCTGAATCTGAGTGTGGACATGATGATGGTGGTATCCATGAGACATGCTAGAAGAAATTAAGAAAAAGCAGGGTGATTATAAGAAGTGTGATTTTTATGTGTTTCCTGTGGGTAGCACCATCTAGAGAGGTACTGTTTCTTGAATGTGCCTGAAACTCGTCTGCAATTACCTGATTATGACTGATTACTATTCAATGGCAGGGCTGCCCCAAAATGCAAAAAGATACATTAAAAAAAAAAAAAAAAAAAATTAAAAAAAAAAAAAAAAAAAAAAAAGAGGCAATTTACATGGCATTTCAACAAAAGACTGTCATTTAGTCTTGATTTGGTTTAATCTCTGTGAAAGGTCTGAAGGTGGAAGAGAGGCGAGTATCAGATTCTTCAGTGCTCCTGTGTTCCTCTCTGCTGTTGGCAAACAGCTTTCGTGCATGACTTTGCGAAATTCCTCTCTGTTGGGTAAAATGTGGTGTCCATTTACTTCTTACAAGCCAACATTTAACTGAAGACATTGTGTTCTGTCACTAAAAACCATCATGTTACAAGCTGTTAAACACAGAAAACAAAGAATGGTTATTTCATACTTCAAGAAATAGAATGAGATAGTGTGATCCAGCATTATACAGTACATATTTTGCAGTTGATGCAGGGGAGGAAAAGGCCAACAAAAGAACGAATCCTAAAACACTGACATGGTTATTTTATTTCTTATGATGAAATTAGTTGTCATCCTCTTTTCACTCTGAGTACTGTGAATAAAGAGTACAAACGTTCCTCAGATCTCCACGAAGATGGATGTTTACTTACTAGGAGAGAGCCAGAATAAATAATCATAATACTGGCAAAAGAGTATATCTTTTACATTTAATTAGGATGAAACCCAGGTCAAAATTATGTTCTTTTTCTTGCCCATGTGATGTCTTATCAGGACCAACACCAATTACCTAGCTGATTACATTAGCATGAATCAGCATAAGTAATTTGACATTCAGGTCATTTCCTAGCCTGTGAAAACAATTTGATGTTGAAGCTCATTATATAAAGAATAATAAAAATATAGAGCTTGGGAGAGCTGCAAGAGGCCCTGCAGTTCATCCTATATTGTAAGACAGAATTAACTATATCCTACACATGATGCCCTTCCAAATATTTGCTTAATTAATTCTTGAAAATCCTGTTTGATAGGAATTTGCTGACCTTCTGATGCAGTTGACTTAAGTGCTATAACTAACCTCAAGTTAGAAAGATTTTCTACTAATTTTATTAATATTTCTTCTAAATCATATTTTCTGCAAATAAGTTGTGTACAGCTCATCCTGCCCATAAGGAACACACAGATGGAATAATCAGTGACTTCTTTTCAAAGACATGGTCGTGTCACCTCTTCTGGTTGTTTTCCCAGGTCACACAAAAATGCAACCCATCCACACTTTGTTCAGATAGCTTGCTTTCTTATTCATTATACTTTTCTCCTTCCAGCTCCTACCTTGCCTGCAGTTTTTAAGATGTGGGTTCCAACACTAGACATCTGTACTCCCATCAAAGCATAACTAGTTCTGAAGACTTTTCGTGTCTCACATGTAACGTTTCCTAGTTTGGAATAACTGCATTACACCAATGACTCATTTTCCACCTATGATCCAGTGCAAGCTGAGGATGCATTTTTGTGGTAGTTATATCTACCCAGTTCCCCTGCTTTTGTATTCTTGCCTTTTGATTTTCTTTCTCCTTGGTTTCTTTGAAAACAATATCAGGCAAGGTCTGAGGGAAGAGGAGGCTCACAGTACGTTCTAGCCAGCTTCTGTCCTGGCAGCTTGGGGACCTGAATCCTGACCTTCAGGACCACATTTCCCCAGTGTGCTCTCCAGAGGTAGACTATGAGAATCCGTTGATAGAGTCTTTCAGTGTGACTGAAGTCTTCGACTGGTCTTTGAATATTGTCTTTCAGGTAGTACCTACCTTACAAAATCACTTAATCCAGACAATAGTTCTCTATTTTGTTTACAAGAATATAATCTGGGACACAGTGAAACCTTATTCAAGGAAACATCTATGGCATAATCTACTTGTCTCCTACTCAGTGGTCTAAAACTTAGGTTTATAAAGAAATACATGTATAACTGTCATATTGCTTCATTGTGAATTCCCATTCTCACTATCATCTTCTGTTATCATCTAGTTTCAAATTCAACATTGCATGATTTTCTGCAGGATCCTTTTTGATACTGAAGCTAGTCCGTCTGATCTATAAATTCCTAGATTTCTCACTTTATACCTTTTAAAAAATTGATACTGTGTTTGCCCATTTAGGAACTTAGAGTTCTTGTGTTTCATCCAGGGATTCCTGAAGACAATTGCTAAAGAGTCAAAGATTGCTCTGCTGAGTTCTGCCTGAATCCTGCAGTGAATCCCTGTGAATAGGGGCAGTTTATGCTGCCTTTGTAAAAGTGCTCTGTATAACTGTGCTTTCAAAGCAATTCTTCCATGATTTCTTCTTGAATGCTGCATCTACACTTTGTAGTGAAAAACAACCAACCAAACTACACATTTTCCTAATGGAAATTGTTTTGACTAAATGTACTTCTCTTCAAAATGGATCTGCCTTTATGAAAAGTTTTAATTAAAAATTGGAAGAGCTGCACATAGGAATCTCACGCAATTCACTCAAAACTTACATATTTCCATTTAGAAATTCTTCTGTTGTGGAAGTTATAGTGTGATTTCCTACTGTCACCACTTTCTCCTGGTCACATTCCGCAATCATACTTAGCCTTCAATGATGCACTAAAGATAGAAGTCCCATGAGTGGGAGGCAATAGTGCATTACAGGAAAATGTACTCTAGCCAGGGAATCTGTCATATGGAGGATGGTAATAACAGAAAGCATGTGAACTACTTTTACTATCAGCCTGGGATAAAAACTGTCACAGTTTTTCCATAGAAAAATTTCTGGTTTTAAATTTTCAAGTGTTTTAATCGCTTGATTTTCCAATGAAATATGAACAGTTGTTGTGAGGGAGGGGCAAATGCTGTCATGCATATTTACTTAAACAAAATACTTATGTTTGAATGTTTCATCCATACAGGAATGAACAAATCTCAGACATATAGGACCTATTCTAAGCTAGCTGTAGTGATAGTTTTCAGAAAGCATGAGAATATTTTTAGATAGCATGTCATTGTCATCCAAGCTGAAATCTAGGCATTACAAAGTAGAATGTGGAAGCACACATTTCTGGAGGCAGCTGAGAGCTCTTTTTTATTTTTTAATTAGCTCTTCATATTGATAACTGTGAGATTTAGAAGTCAGGAATAGAAGTGTAATGTTTAACAACAGCTCTCATAAACCAAAATTACAGCAGAAGATCCAATGCAAGGACCTTCTGAATGACTCTATGAAGCCAACGTGTTTGCCTATTTATAACAACAATGTGAAATAAGGGCCTAACTTTGAGTCTATTTAAAATGGGATGAATAGATGGTAAAGCTCCATTGCAGTTGGGGGGGTCTGTGGACATACTGTAACTGAGGAACTGTCTCTAAGACTGATTTTACAAACCTGATAAAAAACAGGTCATGGTAAAATTATTGCTGGAAAAGGATAGCCAAGATAAGAAAGCTCCCTTGGACTCAGAATGTGAACTAGGAGTGTCATGGTCCAGATTTCTCTGCTTTGATGGGGAATACTCTGAATTTCTACTACATTAAGTAGCTCTTGAGTTATAAACCCAATATCTGTTTTATTTGTTGACCTCTAGAAAAGAGGATAATAATGATGAGGAACAGCTCCCAGCAAAAGAGCCTTATAATTTAAAATTGATGGAACAGGTTCATTAGCTGTATGTCTGTCTGCACAGCTTAAGCAGCAAGCAGGCGTAAAAGGGCAGATATGCCTGTATCTGCTTTACTTTTTTGTATGTCTGGAAACTATGTAATTTCCATGTTATCAAGGCTATTGTTAGAATAACAGGAAAACAAACAACATATTTTATTTCCAATATTGCTTAAACAGACGACATCCAGAAACTTCCCTGTCAGAGACAACTCCAGGGGTTTCTGAAACTGCTGACAGGAGACTATGATGCACCCAATGAAATGAAATGCTGTACTGATAATTTCCATCTAGTCTGATAGTTCTGCCCTGGTGCCCTCAGAGCAGATTTACATTATTTGCTTTCTTGTTTCCTTGTTAGATTGTGGTTTTGAGATTTTAAACTTCTTCATGTGCTTCTTAGTAGTAGCAGTAGCACTGGGAGTAGTACTGTGATTCCTAGAGGTCAAAGCTAGATTCTTTATTAGGGAAGAGATTATCTCTTTCTTGAAGGCTCAGAGATTTTATTCACAGTGAAGTAAAACATACAATTATATTTTAATTTTGTCATAACAATGCCAGCCTAAATACAACTAGCATGCAAAACAATAGCCATAGTGATGTTCACTTTTGATTTCAGCATACCCTAGCAACCCAGGCACGTATCCAGAATCCTTTCTATGCTTCCAGTGATTTCACTGAAGCCTGTGCCATCATGCCTGTATTAAAGTTATCTGGAGAATGCCTTCCTGTCCACAGGTGCATAAATCAAATGGACATGGAGAATACAATAATAAATATCAACTCCTCAGCATGATGAAAGTGATCACAGAAAACCTGTTAACAAGATTTTCTCATTTTGGAAGACATCTTGGCAGAAGAGTATTTCAGGGAGTGACCTAGGGTAATAAAGCAGTGTGATTGCATGCAGCTGGATTTGTTATTCAGACAAAGCCTTTTTTTGGAATGTGACTCTCTGCAGGAGCCCAGTATACAAAATATGTAAGAAATATTACAAAAAAAAGCTTAAATATTTGATTATGGAAAAAGTAATATTTTTAACAGTGAAGTTTCAAATTATATCTAAAGCAAAATACATTTTTCTGCCTATTAATGACATAAGGAGTCAGTCCTCTCAGTGTGACATTCACTCTTGCACGAAACCAGAAGAAAACATATGCAATGCTTTCAGATCTTATTCTGGGCATACAATAGAACTAAACGTACATTTCATTGCCAGAAGAGAAATATCATGATTCACTGGCCCTCATCGTTTATGAGAAGTACAAATATAAGTCTGATCTCATCAGCTTAGTCTCTGAATCAAACATGTTGCTACAGCCTCTGATTTTTTCCTTGTCTATGTTCAGTTTCTTCTGAAACAGATTTATACAGTTTTCTTCTACATTTTAACCAATCTGGGTATAAAGAAATTCCATCTCAAAATGCTTACAAATTTAGACTGTCCCTTAGCAATAGTACATTGAAAGAATTACTCTTTCCACATCATGATACTTTTTTTCTCCTAGTACTGTTGTTTAGGTGTGTTTTCCCCTAGAAACCATCAAGCACCCTATTGGATATTTACCACATCTCCCATATGCACTGAAAAATAAATTTGGAGCATGAGGTTGGGCCTGTCTTTTATTTGTAGCAGGTGTTGGCTCACCAGCACTTTCAAACTTAGTCCCTCCTGACTACGAGAACAAAATGTTTCAAATTGGCCTCGTTCTGGCTCTAAAAGCACTGTTTGCATCTGAGATGGGAGATAAAACCAAGGGATTTTACAACTTTAAAATAAAATGAATGGCTTTAAAAGTTTTCAGGATTATATCTTCTTAAGACAATACTCATATGTCAATGACACAGTGATGGGCAAATTATTAAGCACAGACAGTCATATTTCTTATCCCATTAAATCTTTCACGACTTCAGAAAGAATCCCATTTCTCATCTAGTTTAACAAAAAAAAAAAAAAAAAAAAAAAAAAAGGAAGAGCATTTTTATCTCCAAGTTTTCCACAAAGTAGTAGATACAGACTGAATCCTAAATGGTTAAACCTTTAGGGTCATGGTATTCTGCATCCCACATAATTGCTTTTATCATTAGGTTAGTTGGTCTTCAGAGCTTGGTTTTCCTTCCTCTCTCTGTCTATCCCTCCCTTACAGTTTTAAACTTTTCCAGCGGAAGCTCCCTTCACCCCAGACATGATGGATTCAGTTTTTGATCAGTCTCTGTTTTGTCACCAGAAAACCTATAACAGAAAACACTGAAATAAATTCCTGAGCGTATATATGTTGTAAAGCAAGCAGGGGCTGGAGTGTGGGTCTGCGTATCGGCCATAGGTCACCCTGCCTGGGCAGGAGTCAGCCTGCTCCCTGGTTTCATGCATCCCATACCAGTTAGCACTGTCTCTGTCTCACAGATTTTTGCTGGCTACCCTGGACTACAATGATTTAGTCAGGGAAGACTACTGCTGACAGAGCTTACATGGGACCCAAACAATCAGTAAAGCTCAAAGCCTTAGCAAAACAGGTTGGGGGTAAATGTAAGGAAATGTCCTGCAAAAGCAGGACAGCTCTTCCACGTGGATGCACTCTTACATTTACAGAGATTAGTTTAGGTCACAGTTTGTCATACCTTTTTCGCAACATAATCTCATCTTTTTGAGTGTCAATCTAATTAAAATGCTAACCAATCATAGAATCATAGAATGGTTTG
>NW_010125148.1:0-11724 GCF_000699245.1 Pterocles gutturalis
CTCTAACATTCTGTGATTCTGTGATACAATATATTGGAGCAAGTCTCCAATTAGTGCTGCTGATGTGCAGATGAAGAAACTGAATTTTTAAGTTTGTCTGTAGTTAGAAGAAAATGTGTGCATGCACCCTGCATTCTGCTGAAACTTGTATCCTATGTTACCACCTTAGACAATAATGATGAACCATAAACTCACCATCAGTCTTATAGCCACTGAGAGCATATTTCTATCAAGGAGCTGTAAGTAGGTCAGTCATCAGAAATTGAAGGAGTTCAAATGATCAGCAAGGACATGTGTTTTGGCTTACAAAATCTATTTCTTTATGAAGCTTTATTCAACAGAGAGAGTTGGGGTTGCTTAGCCTAGAGAAAGTTCTGGGAAGACCTTATAGCAGCCTTCCAGTACTTAAAGGGGGCCTACAGGAGACATGCGGAAGGACTCTTCATCAGGGAGTGTAATGAGAGGATGAGGGGCAATAGTTTTAAGCTGAAAGAGGGTAGATTTAGATTAGATACTGGGAAGAAATATTTTACTGTGAGGGTGGTGAGACACTGGAACAGGTTGCCCAGAGAAGTTGTGGCTGCCCCACCCCTGGAGGTGTTCAAGGCCAGGCTGGATGAGGCTTTGAGCAACCTGGTCTAGTGGAGGGTGTCCCTGCCCATGGCAGGGGGGTTGGGACTTGATGATCTTTAAGGTCCTTTCCAACCCAAACCATTCTATGATTCAGTGATTTATTGCTAACAAACATTTCAAATCTCACATATTCAAATGTCTGGCTGACCTTTCATATAAGAAGTCCACATGAATTCTTTTTTTTTTCCTCCCACTGAGGTGCTGACAGCTTGTCTCACTCCATCCGTCTCTTTTACTTCTCTGAGACACTGAGATCAGCTGTGCATTTTGGGTTTGTAGCGAGGTTTAATTTTGTTAAAAGAGATCTAATTGTCCAACTTCAGTGTATTATTTATGACAAATGCTGAAGAACACAACAAAAAACAATGCTTTATGCTTGTTTAAGAAGGATTTACTCCTGACAGAATTTGTATAACTATAGCCTTTTAAGACATCTCTCTTTATGTACTCCTATGGCTTCCATATATTTGGGTTCTGGGTTTTAATGAAAAGACTAGAAAGTCTTTGTCACCATAATACTTTAGTGTCAGGTCTGTTTCATGAGAAAGAGACTCCTATGAAGACAACAAATATCATTACTCTATTCAACACCAGAGACTGAGGCAAAGATGCCATACAACCCCACACAGGCACACAGGCAACCTGTGGCAAAAGAGGTAATGTAGTTAACAGATCTCCCAATTTCCAATTCACTAACGTTTCCAGTTACTTGCTTCTCACAGGGTTCTGCATTGAAGCTTTGCAAACTCAGACTTATCACTGGCTTCATGGAACCCAAGCACCACTGAAGTGCCACATGCCTCTCCACCCTCTCATTTTAATCACCTACACCTTTGACATAACAGGTCACAGCTATGATATTTTTTAAGATGACGAGTTCCTTAATCAGCCAGAAGAAATTCAGTTGAGCAACATAAGACTTGCCTTACACCCCTCCCTAACACCAGATTGAGCAATCACAGAAACTCCTCAGGTCTCCAAGGTGTCAGGAAAGGCGCAGCCCTCCTCCCTGCTCTCGATAGCAATCTCCCTCAGCAGTCAGGAAAAGCATCAAGTTCCCAGAAGACTAAGACTGTAGAAAAAAATATTTTGCTAATAAACCACTGTAGTTCAAGTTTTATAAGCAGGGGAACAAATTGTTGGGTTTAACCTTTTACAAAACAGGGGAAAGATAAAAGAAAAGGAAATACTCGAGTTCTTGCACATACTAAGAATACATAGTTTAAAAGGGGAAGAAAGTTTACCTTAGAGCTTTCAAGTTTTGTCCTAACAATTTTTTGGAAAGTAGGAATACCATTATGGCACTAGAGCTGCATCTTCCAGCCTCAGATCAAGATACTGCTTTTTAATTTTACAGAAGCCTTTACATTTAGAATTAAAGGCATTTTACCAAAATAGTCATGTGAGAAACAGATTACAAACTGTTTATATAAGCTGATTTTGAAACTGTACATTTCTCTTAAATCTTAACCATTCTAAACATTAAATATAATTAACAGATACATAAAGCTTACCATTTTCCCTGTTGTAATCTTAAAATTCTTTCCACATACGAACACCCAACAAAACACTACCTTATGTCAACACAGTAAGTTTGCATTTTTCTTTCATACAAACGAACAACTCTGAAAAGGATGCTTTGCTATTCCTGTCAAAACCAAAAACCACCACAAGAAAAAGAGAGACAACTGCAAATGTCTCTAATGAAAATCTAATGTCCTCCTTCCTTCTAGACCAACAAAATATGTATTTCTAGAGGAAATTAAGCAATTTACAATACTGCAATGATTTCATTATCCAGAATACAAATACTCATCAGGAGTTGGACAATTTGTTATATCAGATTTCAGCCAGCCAGACACCCACAAACTCATTTTTGCATCTGTTTAAGAAAATTACCACAGTGATGACTAACTGATACTGTGTAGGAAGGGTTTCGCATCCTTTACCATGAAATCATGTTTCTATGATACTACCTGAAAAGACTGTAGTATTTTACTGAAAAATACACAGCTTCCAAAAAAAGTATTGTTACCTCCCAACAGTAACTTTTTACAGTATTCACTAAACCAAATCAGAGGTTTATTTCCTAAAGAATGCTGAAGAGTTTATATGTATTTGGGAAACTGGGAGATACTGCTTTCTTTCACAGCTTACATTGGAAGCTTTCAAACCAACTGTATAACAAAGTTTGTTTTTTCTCAAGAGACAGAAAAAAACCAAAATCACCTGTTTTAATAGCTTTGTGAAGGGATTTTGAGAACAATCATCTATTTTACTGAAGAGGGTAAGTACTAAAGCTGCAATTTTCAGTACAGCAGTAGGTACTTGTGCTTCATTTTTGAACAAATTTATTGTACTCTCATGCTCCCCATTAACAGATCTCTCCCTACTTCAGCTATGCAGACTTGACAGCAAGTCCACTACAAGGAGAATATAATGGAAGGACTGAGGATGAAGAACTTGTTACTCTAAAATTACAGTGTCTGGACATTTTAAAAGGCTCTGTGTTTTCTTTCAAGTAAGTTTCACTATCATTTGGATGTTTTTCCATTTAAAAGAAAAAGCACAACTTAGAATTAAATTCGTACATTTCCATCAAAAAAAGCACTGAATTAGTTTCATCAGGTTATGCTACAGTTCCAACAAAATCAAATTGAATTCAACTTCCCACTTCAACAAGACCATTCTTACAACTTCTAACAAACTGCTCAGAAGTAGCTGCCTCTCTGCTATTACCAGAACATTAAATACCCTGTTACTGTAGATGACACAAACACAGCAAAGGACTATACTGCTGTGAGTACAGAAACTGTCTAGCTCTCAGAAACACAATGGACAGAACAGCTAAGAGCACATCAGATAAGGCCACCTACATCCACAATAACAAGAGGACCCTCAATCATGATCCATCTTCCTTCTAAAAGGTCATTCAGCTAGAAAAATGACTGCAAGAACAAATGAAATGGCACCGCTACTAGCTATCCAAAGGGATACAGCCTCTCCAACACCACAGTCAAGTTGCCCATACATACCCTATTTTCAACTTTCAGTCACTATTTTTGTCCTTTGTACCACCCTTGAATAACAGGGCACTCTCCATTCTTCAAAAATCTCTTTAGCAAGTACAACTCCTTAGAAATTCTGTATCTAAGAAACATGACAACAGATTTCCTAACTCATATATGATGAGTTGACAGATGTGGGTAAATAAGTAGAAGAAATTAAATATTTCAAATAATCTAATAATTTAGAAATTGAGAGAGGGATTTAAAGGGGGAGAGAGCCGGAGGGCTTCCTTTCTATAAGGCATGAGGCAGGAGAAGTAGAGGGACACAGGACATAAAGCCTTCCCCTCTGTGCCAATGCTACTGTGCCTTTACCTAAACAGCATAAAGCTTTCAGTTGATACTGCCATTTCATCAGTGTTCAGAAGAACTTTGAAATAACCACCTCTTTTCTATCATCAAACACTCTACTCCATCTGTTTCTACTTTAAGAGCCAACTCAAGAATTGTGTACCTGACAAAAGCTATTTAGTTTCTCAAAGCAGCAATTGCTGCATTTCCAGCATTCGCCAAACAGTCAGCTCTTTCTGCCTTGGGGAGTTCAGCACTCCACAATGACCCTCAGGTACACACAAAGGCCACTAAAAAGATCCCCCAATAACTTAATACTGCAGAAACCATTCTCTTATCTTTGTGACCTGACCTGTGCTTACCAAGAATACTCTGAATTAATTAGAGACTGAATACTGATACTGTATTAACTTACAGGGAGGGAAAGGGAGTTCTCTCCTAACTTCACCAATGTCACCATCCTTGGTAGGTTATGACTCTCCCCTGATTAGCTCAATAAATCAAACTGAACAGCTATGTTCTTGCGACGTTCAGAAACAAAGCAGCACAATCAGAGAAACAAAAAAATTTCCAATGGTTTTGGGTATAGCCACACACACTGAGAATAAACAGACAATAATCTTGCTCAAGTATATTTCATCTTACTGCAGGTACCTATGTAGGCATCTAGGTGTGTATGAAGGAAGCATCTTCTCACACACTAACAGCAAGTGGTAGGCATCTTCAGAAAACAATTCAGAGCACACAAGTCATGTTTAAGTTAAACACTACAAATTACTGTCCAAAAACACCTACTTCTATTAAACACCTTGCTTAAGTCTGGGTGTGAACGCCACCAAAAGTCTACTTCTTGGCAAAGCATACTTAAGGGATACAAACACATTCCACAAGTACCTTAAGTCCAATTTCAAAACTGGTTACAGTAAAAAACTTCGTAGATGTTTCCTATCACTGAATTACATCATTTAAATAAAAAACATTGTGATCCATTCTATAAACCTTAAAGTCCATCTTGCTCCTATTTAATCATACCTGTGAAGTTACGAGAAGCACAAAAATTAGAACTACTCAAAATCCACCACTAGAGTGACAATACTATTCTTCGGGGGAATGGGGAAACAGCACAGCATACCTGCTGCATAACCTTTAAGAAACTGAAAATATTGCGCTATGTGGAATTACAAAGCTTCCAAATTTTTTCTTATCTTAAAGATAAGCCAAAAAAAAAAAATGTCCCCCAAAAAACACAAAGCCAAAACCCCAGAAAGACACTCACAAGTTTTACAGAGAGGCATCAATACTTTTCTTTATATATATTTTTAAGAAACACTTAAATTCATCTTATATCAAATACACTCAAAACACAGACAATAGAAAGCAAGTTTGCATAGATTAAATAGATGAAGTCTAAATAAATAACTGGCAATTTTTACTTTACCTCTCTGGGAAACTCTTCATGCACTGCATCACTTAAACACACAGCAAATAATAAAAAAATCTGCTTAATGGCTGAGACCTATCTCAAACTTCTATAATAAAGTGACTCTCAGAACTAGATCCACATACATATTAGGTATTCTCTGTGTAGTTTACAAAGTATAAGACAACTAAATACAAATAGTTTTTCTCAAGAAAAAAAAAAGGTGATGTATGTGATCTAATACTGGCTTGATTAGCACTAAACAGTTGTTTTCTCTAATCTATTCATGGCCAGGTTTCATTTCCCATTTACCTTGTTCTTTCTACACTCCCATACTTTAAATATTCATTAAGCAGGAGAACACACAATGAATCGAGTTCTACAAGAGAAAATTTATACAGTCTATTGAGTAAAGCATATGTAGAATATGCATAAACACCACACAGGCCCACCTTGGTTTTTTCCTCTTAAAAAAAACAAACAATCAGGCATGATGGATAACTAGCTAATAAATGGCATTACTGGCAGCCCTCTGACAATAGCAAGCAATAGCTAGAGGTCTCTTACCGGTCTTTTATTTTTATGCTAATACCTATGGTAGCATCCAAAATTCATACTGAAAAGTAGCAACAGACACTAACAAAAAAAGAAGTTTAAATTGTCCTTTAAATAGACTAAATTAAAAACCATTCAAATAGGCAGTCCTAACTCCTGTTGTAGTAACTATTCCTATAAAGCCCACTGATTCCTCTGCCAAACTCAACCTCTGACAAACTCAGACACAAATGGGGTTTTTTGTGTTTTGTTTTTAATGACAGATTTGACAGTCTTTGCTTAAGCACCTAGAAAAGAGAGATGCAGAGGACAGAAAAACAAGCAATTTGGAAGCAACCAGTACTTACAGAAGTTTGCTTATTGTAAGAAAGCTTAGTTCTGGTTTTAAACACAGCATTACGACTCCTCCTTTAGTGTGGAATGCACAGAGGAAAAGTGCATTTTCAGAACTGCACGTGCACACACACCATTTCTTAAATCACATTCTCACTCTGTTGACTTCTAAGTATGCAACTCAACTAACTTGAAACTTCTTTGAGTCATAAGCCTTTTAACCCATCCTCTCATTTCAACTCCCTACACAGTCGCTAGGTCACCTGTAGCAATATCCAAGATAGCTTAAAAATGCAATATCCAATACTGGTGGCATCTCACTGTTAATTCTCTTGTAAAAAACCAACCAACCAACCAAACCAAACAAACAAAAACAAAAAAAACCCACCCTCTCTTAAGCTTCAGACTTCCAAAGCCATACCATTCACAGCACACCTGACTGTGGTGGGCTCCACTCTGCCAGTAAATTAACACGCATAATAAAGAACTCATTCAACAGCTATTAAAGTGCCAAAATTAAGAGCATCAATCAGCTTACAAAAGTAAAAAGCACCAATATCTTCTTGCATCAAAGTAAACCAACTCCTCTCTTCCAATAATAGAGATCTGGGATCCAGCAACCAGACACAAATGTAAACACCACTCAAAACAGTTTCTATAGCACTGAAAAAAAAGCAACTTTTAACATATTTGACAAGGAAAAAAGATAAATAGCAACATGATACTATTTCAATCCGCAAATATTCGTTATAAAACATAAGGATTTCCTAAAATTTCTCAACTATCAAATTTACCACCACAAAGATCCAACTCAGAACAATCCTTCCCAAACAATAAAACCCTCTTAAAAGTTAAAAAGTTGAATAAAGGTTTAAAAAGAAATATTTAATGTGATTTGATAAATTTCTAAAAATTGCTAGTTACAATACGTGTTCAAATTATGGCCCACATAGCTGAGTAATTTCGATTGCTGTTTTTGGTGACTAAGAGAATATAGACTGAAAACAAAACAGAATGAATAATCCTTCATGTATTATCTCTCTAGAGTTCAAGAAAAAAGTGAATTAAATTTGTCAGGATACAGAAACCTACATTAGAACTCTCTTTCTCAGCCACAGTATGATGGCTTCTAATAGCTTATAAAACAGCTGTTTACACAAACAATTGCATTTACACCGAAATGGTCAGTAATTTCTCACGATTACCACTAAATGCTGGTTTTCTGGACAGCAAGCTTCACAGGTGAGTTTAAGAATTGTTAATATCTACAAGCAATGCAGCTCACTTCAAACACCTAACCTGAGAGGAAAAACTGGTATTTCATATCTGAAAATGTCTTTTTTTGATTCACTCGTATGTGGCACCGTTAAAGCTTTTTTCTCTCTCTAAACATTGCTGCAGTATAGCAATGCAAGTAATTGCTTTTAGCTATATGCTTAAGGCCAAAGGATAAAGAATTACTTAAATGAAAACAGTAATCACTTCACTTACTACTGAAATAATAAATTGATACAAGTCACATGGAGAAGACCTGCACCCAACTAACAGAGAAGCATTCCTTTAAACAATTTAAATATTTATTAGGTTAAACAAATTGTGATTCACACCTAACCACAGACAGGAGCACATCAGGAAAATGCAATGGAATAAAGAGAAATAAACAAAGGTTCTGAGTCCCTCTGATACTGCTTCTTCCTGAAAAAACAGCACCTCCAGCTGGGGCATGAATTCAGTACTGATTCAGGAGACAAGAACTCTATCTACTAAATCAACAACAAAACTTCTTGCAACAGTCCAGGTTTCACTTGGAAATCTTTCTGCAATAGCAGCCAAGCCCAGCCTTGATTAGCTGCAATTAGATCATAGCTTGGGGAGGTATGGCTGTAGGCCCTTGTAAAGCTGACAGTAGAGAGGAATTTATTTAAATGATACATCAATCTTTCTTGAAACACATAAACTATGTTTTCATATTTATGAATGTCACATGGATAACACTGACTGCAAGGACAACTTCAGAGTTCCTAAGGATATTGTTAGTAAGGGGAAGTGAAATGACTTTCTATCCATCCCCCACAACCAATGCTGTGACTGACACTACAAGTTGTGCATCTCAGATAAGAGTCATTTTAAAGTAAAAGTAATCAAGATAATGCAGCTATGGGAGATTTTCACAAGATTCACACTTGAGTGCCTTGACTTTTCATTTTCATTATTTCCAGTAAGACCTTCCCCTTCAGAGTTTACTTTGTTTCTTTAAAAAGAAGAAAAAACTAAGTGAGGCTTGTGAGACTTCTAAAGTCCTCAAAGCTGTCATTTCACCTTTGCTGAAATATACGTGTTGCTATAAAAAGCAAGTGCTTTCTTTCAAGATGTCAAATTAGGCAAGAACAAGCTGCCTTTGGGCAATTTTTTTGGAATGTTATCGTACACACATGCAGAGATCAGAAAAAATGTAAAGCATTTTTTAAGGGGCACTCTAAAAATAATAGTAAGCAACACAATGACAAAGCTAAAATACTTTTTTCTTAAATATTAGCAACACCACTTGCACGTGGGTGGGGTAAGTTTTAAAAGACCAGCTATGTTTAAAGATCGAGCAAGCCCTATCATGCACTGTTTTTTCTCTGCATCTACTGCAGCAACACCAAAAAGGGCACAGGAAAAAAAAAAATTTAAAGGCTTGTGCCTGGCAGGTGAAATTGATATTTTACCTACCTGGTTCAGGAATGTTTCTCCAAGTCTTGTTTCAGTTACAGAAAGAAACACTCTCGTGAAACAGAGAAGCCTGCTCACCCCGCAATACCAGGGCTCACTACCGGGCACCAGCAGCATGACTGTGGGCTGACCTCTCCCCGGCCAAAGATCTTTCCCTCCTGACATTCCAGTGGCTGAGCACACGCTTATCCCCCTGCTGAGGCTGGACATATTTTTCTGCTCTTCAGCGTGCCTTCCCCTCCTTCATTATTGGCTGTTTGGTGGATCAAAGGACACTCGTTTTAATTGACTAGATTTCCAGCTAATAAGTTCCCAAATAGTGCTTACAGCTCTTCTTACCCTAGACACCCCCTATGATACCTCTTACAAAAAGGTTCCCTTCCTGTCAGCAAGTGAAATAGCTGCACAACCAGAGAAACTAAGACCCAAGAGGTGTGCTACGCGGAAAGTGCTGCAAAATAACAACATACACTTGCTCACCAGTTTTTCAGTTACAGTGTTTTCTGGTGTTACTTTTCTGGCAGTTATGGTAGCTGTCCAATATATGCTAAGGAAAGCAGGAAAGATTTACACCACAGACTTCCCACATTTACATAAAGTTGCAACTTTCTTCAAAGGCTGATGGTGCTTTTGAGACAATGGTAAGAAAGGAGACAGGCAGAGTTTTAGAAATCCTCCTTAAGTAGCTGCTGTCTGAGACTCCATTGGCACCTTGTCACATTCCTCTCCTTAAAAAGTGTCAGTGGGCTCATCCATCCTCACTTCCCCAGAGCTGCTCTGGACTAGAGTGAGACAGAGCTCCAAAGCCAACTCACACTTAAGCACAGTCTCGATCCACAAAACCAGGAGTTTTTCCACAGGTATCCTGAAGGATTCGGTCCAGTGGGTTTTCTTGAATGCCTCACTGACCAGCCACCCAGCCTGCCTGAGAAGGGACAGCACATGACACGGGGAGAGGAGAAGAGCAGGTGAAGTGGCATCCCTTCTTCCACAGCAGCCCGGCAATCCCCATGTGCACTCAGGAAGGGGGTAACTCTTGCTCAGGGCTCTCTTCAGCTGAGAGGAGACAAGCTTTACATCTTCTGCTGCAAGGAGGGACTATTTTAACCACCTATTAAATTATTCTTCCCATTAGCCTTCCATCACTAGAAGCAGCACAGAAAAAAACCAAAACTCAACACCAAGGTGGGTGGGCCAAACCAAGAGGAAGATTTTGCAGATAAAGAATTGAAGTCCTGGGGACATGGGGGACACAAGCTCCAGTCCGTGGTTTCAAAACTAGTGCTAGAGACTTGCACCCAACAACAGCAAATGAAAATACACTCCAAAACTTAGACCTAAGGATCCAGGTTTTCTCTTCTTCCTAGGTCAGCACCAATGGACCCAGATTTCAATTCCACACAGCAGCACGGTTTCAGGAGGTATCAATACTGTGGTTACATTTAATTATTCCTTTGCAAGAGGCCCCGTTTACAAGGTTCCCATCCTCAGACAGGAACTTCTCTCCACATACCACAGCCATGTCCTCATGCCACAAATACTTAAGCTTGTTACTTAATACCTAAGTAACATTCACAAGTAAGTATCATTGATCACCAGAAAGGTGGAATTATTTGATTAGGCACTTGATAGCTAGTACATACATAGTAAGTAGCTCTTTTCTCCTTTCCTCAAATGCTCATAGGATTGATATTCTGTAATTCAGGGCACTGGTAAGAGGCCAACAGATGCACAGTCATTATTCACCATATGTATCTTCTGACACTGACTGTTGTTCCTTGAAAAACAGCGGTAGGGAAGAGACCTAAAAAAAAGATGGTTTCAAAAGTCCTAACTTGAAAAGTCCATAATGCAGTTGTTTCAAGGGTGGGAGAAGGGAAACAACTGGACAACTCACAACGAACCTAACTGAAAAATAAGATTAGAAGAATTTCTGCTGTGGCTAAAACTGGACTTGTTGACCTCTGACACTCTCTGTGAACTCCTAAAATGGGAACAGACAGAATTCACAGGACCTGTAGACAAAGCATATATATCTTTCCTACAGACCTTGAGCAAAATATGCTTTGCTAATGTGGATTTTTTTCTTCCCAATTACATATAGATCTCTTTTAATGTGTTCTCACTGTGCAACAAGAAAGCTGTCTTAACAGCAAAACCCAACAATTACTGGAGATGGAAGTTCTTAAACCAAAACACACCCAGATGGAAAACATTTTCTGCAAAATGTGATGTTCTTTAACTCATGCCCAACACACTGAGATTAAAGCTGTGAGCATACAAGGACACAGAAAAAAAAAAAAAACGAGGGGGGAAAAAAAAGCAACCAGAAAGTGCATACCTACCCAGGAGCCTCCCCCTCCCCCCGTCTTGGGAGCATGGATTTGGTCACTGTCCACAAGACCTTTTGTTTACAGGATGAGGGAGACACAAAAGGTCACCCTAATTACTTTGAATTTGCAAGTGCAACAGCAGCGGAGAAAACTCAGTCTCAGAGCCCGGAGTTCGAGCCTCCAAACCCTCCCGCGCCAGGAGCCCGGAGGGAGGGAGAGCCGGGCCAAGAATAAGGTCTCAGGCTGCAGTGGCAGCAGCTGGGTCCCCCAGACAGTTACCAGCGCCGGCAGCGACTGCCCCGGGATTTTAACGGGGAATAAGAGCGACACGAAGCAGCAGCAGCTCGAAGCCGCGCCGCTGCCGGCGCCCAACAAC
>NW_010125149.1:0-2794 GCF_000699245.1 Pterocles gutturalis
CTTCCTCAGTTTAGCTGCGAGGATACTGCTACTTGCTTTTCCCAAGCTCATTGATGGTGTCCATGAATCATAGAAACATAGAATGGTTTGGGTTGGAAGGGATCCTCAAGATCATCGAGTTCCAACCCCCCTGCCATGGGCAGGGACACCTCCCACTAGCCCAGGTTGCCCAAAGCCTCATCCAGCCTGGCCTTGAACCCCTCCAGGGATGGAGCATCCACAGCTTCTCTGGGCAACCTGGGCCGGTGTCAAGAAATTGCTCTTGATTTGCATTGGCATAAATAGGATGGGTGTAGAGGGGGAGTAAAAGGTGGTCATATCTCCTTGGGTCACCCAACAGCAACCTTGACTCAGATCCAGTAGGTTCTTGAAAATGGCACCATTGTGTACTAGCTCCCTCTAAACACAGCAGCTCTCATTTCACCAATCCTAATTACGGCTTTGCTCATCCTCCAGACAGTGCCTCCAGTAGGGGTTTTCCAAAGAAAACAGGATCCAGCTTCTCCTTGCAGCTGCTTTTCAACATTTGAAGAAACCTTCTCCTCCAGCAGCAAGCGTACGAATCTCTATGGGAGATAAGTCAATTACGGCAAATTGAGCTATTTCATTTCTGGCTGCAAATGGCTTTCAGTTACACAAGTAGACACATTAATCTAATAACTAATGATCATCTATTTTACTAATCATACAACGCTGCGTGAGGTATTCTATCTAATTATATTTAAGATTAAGACATCTTTATATGTGTATTTTTTGCCCGTTGCCAGGCTGGTGCAGATGGATGAAAACAGGAAATGCAAGCAGGAATATTTCTCTAAGAAACGAGGTCCTTTTGAAAGAGGGAAAGATACAATTTAGAGAGGATTGCCTGGGCTTGCCTCCAGAAAAAAAAAAAAAAAAAAAAAAAAAAAAAAAAAAAAATGGAAACGAAAAGGAAATCTGAAATAAAATATTCTATGATATTGGGTTGGTTTTTTTTTTTTCCTTTTTGGATGCAAGGGTTGAATCCAGAGATTTGCTGATAATGGTTTTGGTGAAAAAAAAAAAATAAATGAAACAGCTCCTACTGTTCTCATCCTCATAATCTGGTCTTTGAGCCCTACATACTTGGGAGCTGCAATGCTGATGGGATGCAACCAAACAAGAGATGTTTCCTCCAGGGTGGACTTGCAGTAAACCCTACTGTGTTGGATGTTGGGCTTTTCAAAGAGTTTCTGAAGAGACACTCACCCAGAAGAAGCTTTGATGACCAGCCCAGAAAACCTGCAGAGCACCAGTTCCTTCCAAGGAGCCAAGGACCTCTTTCCACGTGGGAGAACTTGGGTTGAACATGTGTGAGTCCATGGGTTATTCTGGTGAAACTTTGCTCACAAATGAGTACCCTCACGTGATCCTTGCAGGGATGAAGCCTCTGAGAAAGGGCTTATAAAAAAAACATTCTTGCCCGCATTTGCAGCCCTGCTGTTCTGCTGGGAATGCCATTAGATGGGGGTGGAGCATTTCCTATGGTTGGGTTCCAGCTGGTGCCTCCAGGATGGGACAAAGGAGGGGTGACACATGTGTTGGAATATTTCATTTTCCAGGCTCAAGGAAGCCCCCAAGAAGCCAAGAGATGGTTATTGCCATAAGTACCTGAAACGAGATCTTTAGTACAATCTCTTAACTCTTATCCTGAAGGATATTTGTGCTAAAATCACTCCCTGAGCTTTGCCTGGGCTGTTGGTCAATATCAGAATGTGTCCTAACTGCAGTTATGCAATCACTCATTATTCTTTTTGGTAAGTGTTTTTATTCATGTGTGTGTTTTTTTGCATCAGTCTAACAGCAATCCATCATACGTGAAGGTCTCGTGGCAGCTGCTGTTAAAATCAATACGTGTTAGGATGCCAGAAAAACTGAGCTCATTATTCTCATCTCTGACATCGTAACTAAAGATCATAATAACAGATAACGATAATGACGCAAGGCAACGATTAGAGATACTCTGTTAAAGGAGAGAAAGGAATCAAGCAAGCAAGAAAAGAAAGGGTGGTAAAATAATGGAAAAGGGCTTTACTCTTTCCAAAAAAGTGGAGTTAATTGCTAGGGAGACATGTATAGAAATCACAATTAATGCACCCTTCCCTCACTCTTGCCCTATCATTCTTGCACAGATTCCTTACACCAGCGTTGTGGTTGTGCATTGCTGCAGCAACCATTGGTAAATCCAGAGCCTGGGTTTTCAAACCCCAGTGTGAGCAAAGAGAAATGTGACTTATTCTGCAGCGTGTTTCATAGAATCATAGAATCATAGAATGGTTTGGGTTGGAAAGGACCTTTAAGATCATCGACTTTCAAACCCCCCTGCCATGGGCAGAGACACCTCCCACTAGCCCAGGTTGCTCAAAGCCTCATCCAGACTGGCCTTGAACACCTCCAGGGATGGGGCATCCACAAAAATTTGAATGGGAAAACAAAATATTTCCTTATTTTTAGTGATGTATAGATGTGTGCATGTCAGTTTTCATGTGTATTTGATATATCAGCACATATCTTCATATATAGAGATGCTTCATGTGCATATTACCATGTGTGCATACATATGGGTGTATGCAGGCACCTCTGAGCACAAGAAAATATGCTATACGTAAAGTTAGAAATAAAATAGGGCTAAAAGAACACATCAATGGTGAATGGATAGGAAAGGATTTGAGAGGACTCAGAACTTTTGTCTTTTAAAGTATAAGTGGCTTTCAGCCTTCACTCAAGCAAAGCTACCGCACTGCACAGATGTCAACCAACCTGTAGTAGAATG
>NW_010125150.1:0-1503 GCF_000699245.1 Pterocles gutturalis
CATGGCTGAGGATCTGGAGCATCTGTGAGTCCTCCCACCATACAGCAAGGTGGGGCAGAAGATGGAGACCAAAGGGGAGCGAGAGCCATGGAAACGAGCCAGAAATCCCGCTGTTAACGAGGCTGGAAACGCCGCTGCACCGAGCACCAAATGCTGTCCCCAAAATGAGGGTATTTAGAGTTGTCTTCAGTGAGATCAATATTTATCCCTAATTAAAACAAACACAGCGTCAGGAGGTATGGAGGCCCCAAATAAATTAATCCGAGCAGCAGTGTATTTTTGTCTAGCATCACTTAACCTAACGTTACTTTAAGCTAAGGCTAACCGTAGTCGAACATCTGCTTGTCCTCCAGCAGGTCCCAGAGTCCGAGCAGCTCTGTCCCAGCCAGGCATTTAACCGCCCACCACATTTTATGATTCATCTGCATCATTAAAAATCCAAAATATCCCACGGAAGCACCCATGCCCCATCCACACATACACAGCACCTCCGGAAAACCGAGTCCTTCCACCCAGCCCTCACAGGCCAGAGCCGCATGTCGCCCATCTTTTCCTTTGGGGAGAGGTTTGGGGTCACTGCCGTTTTGCATGGAGGCCAGGAATGGCAGGTCGTTGCTGGAGATGCCGGGAAGGAGCCCGTGGGTGGATGGGTACAACATCCCCCGAGACCCTTTTGCAGCATCATCAGTCAAGACGCACCAGGCTGCTCCCCACCACCTTCCCCACAAGAGAGGTGCAGCAGCATGCCAGGGCGTGGACCGGGTTAATTCCCAGCTAGGATCAGGCCCTGCCTGGGTGGCAGCATGGTGGCCTTCCCTCCCTCCCAGCCCAAAGGTCCCACCATGGAGGCACACCAGGCTTCCCCCATCCAAGGCGGTGCAGGCAGAGCCCATTTTGCCTCCAGACAAGAAGCAAATACTGCGGACAAGATGCATCCTCCATGGCAAAGGCTGCTCCTCTTCCTCCTCCTCGTCACTGAGCCCAAAAGCCAGGCCCAGGGAGCACAAAGTGAAATAAGGAGAAAGCAGAGGAGCCAGCCAGGCTCTCCTGGCACCTCTCTCGGAGAAAAATCCCCTGCGGTGCCAAGGGAGTGAAAATAAATAAATATCCCTGGGGACACGGGTAACGGGACCCCGAGGCGCCAGGGGAGCGAGGAGAGCCCCGCTCCCCCCGCCATCGGCTGCTGGGCCGGACCATGCGACATGACCCTGCTCAAATATTTACAAGCACAGGAGGCAAACCCTTATCTTCCACAGGAAAAGAATTATTTTATTAAGTATTTTTAAACAACTACTTAACATTTACTCAAGATAAAAATATGTACAATATCCCACCTTGAAGAAGGCTCCAAAATATAAACACTGTACCTCTCCCTAGAGAAAAACCAAAAATTCTTCTCTTCAGAAAAAAGACAACCCAGAAACAATACATTCATAGTTCTCACTTCTTTATGCTCAAGTAGTTATACAAATAATAGACATCTGAAACGTTTTACCTTTTAAT
>NW_010125151.1:0-355 GCF_000699245.1 Pterocles gutturalis
CCGGCACCAGGGATGCCACAAGGCACGGGAGACTGAACACAAGCGCTGGGCTGCTGGTGCGAGGTGACATGAGATGGGTTTTGGGGTCTCACCCAGGTTCCAGGATGGGGAAACGGGACCGTCCCACCCAGCAGTTCGCTGACACCGTGCTGGAAAGCAAAGCCCAGCACCCTGCCCTCCTGCCATCCCAGTGAGGCCAGGGAGGAACCGTAGAGGTTTGGCAGCCCGGGGGTCTCAGCGGCAAAGCCAGCCCAGCTCGCAGCAGCGCCATGCCGGCAGCGCCCGGGGGCTCCCAGGCCACCCATCACCTGCTGGGACTGGGGAACGCACGGACTCCCCCCAGATACACGGGGAC
>NW_010125151.1:394-782 GCF_000699245.1 Pterocles gutturalis
AGCCGGGAGGGGGGGGGAAGGGTCCCACCCCAGCCTGGAGGGCCAGGAAGATGTTTGTCCCCAGCCACTGAGGCAGTGTCCCAGTGCAGGTTGTCACCATGTGCCAAGCACCTGCTGCACTGGTCCCCTCCTGTGCTGGTCCCAGTGGGTGTCCGGGGGTAGAGCTGGGACAGGTGCCTGGGGGTCTGCCCCATGCACAGGGAACAGCCGTCTGCCGCAGGGACCAAGAGCGGCGTGCGCTGAGACAGTGGCACAGGGCTCCATCCAGTGGTGGCTGTCACCTGCCCAAAACCAGCCCCAAACTCATCCCCAAACACGCCCAACCTGGCCGGTCTTGGGAACACTGTCCCTCCGTCCGGGCAGGGTCTGTCCCCTGCCATGGCCAGCA
>NW_010125151.1:794-1304 GCF_000699245.1 Pterocles gutturalis
GGCGGGGGAGGTGGCCAGCGCCCCGCTGCGGGATGTCCCACGGCAGCTGTGGTGGCACAAAGGGAGTGGGACAGCGAGGACCAGACCGGCAGCACGGAAGCGGCTCTTTAATAGCGGGAGGGAGGAAGAGCTGCTTCCTCGTCAGCAGCCCTCCTGCAACCTGCCCCGGCGGCTCTTCCTGGGAAAAAAAAAGACAGCGAAATGCAGAACGGGGGAAAAATCCACAGACTGAGAAGCCAGCCTGGCACCCAGCACCGCCAGGATGGGGCAGGGGGACAGCGTGGCACCCGCCAGAGCCCCAACGCTGTCCTGGCACCGGAGCGAAGCCCCTGGGGTGTCCCCAGCCCCCACCAGTGCTGCAGGATTTGGGTTGGGCGAGTAGAATTCGGTCTGTCCCACACCAGCAGCCCCCAGCACAGCCTGGTGGGGACATCACCTGGACCTCAGGGGACACAGACCCACGGGGGTGTCGGAGCCACCGCAGCTGCCTGGCGAGGGGGCTGGGGGCTT
>NW_010125151.1:1822-2044 GCF_000699245.1 Pterocles gutturalis
CTTCGGGCAGGGTGCCCCCAATCTGGGAGGCAGGGTGTCCCCAAGCCTGCAGGGAGGCTGTCCCTGGGCACCCTGGTCTCGCAGGCAGGGTGTCCCCAAGCTCCCGGAGCCCCAGGCAGGGTGTCCCAGAGTTTGGGAGGGGGGGTGGAAAGGCAGCGAGGCTCCCCCAGAGCTCTGCCCCACACCTGGGGCGACTGTGGGGTGCGCAGCCCCCAGCCCCAG
>NW_010125152.1:0-22848 GCF_000699245.1 Pterocles gutturalis
GGAGAGAGGAGTGGGGTGTGAGAGAGACAAGTCCGCAGGCAGGAAGGTCAGTGAGGGAGGAGTGGGAGGAGGCACCGGAGCAGGGATCACCCGCAGCCTGTGGCTGAGGCCGTGGGGAGGGTCCCGGGAAAAAAAAAGGGTTTGTCACCTGGTGTGCAATAAGCTGATACCCCCACAGAGCTGCGGTTTTGTTTTTATTTTGCTGTTGCCGCAATGGTGGGTGCTGGGGGGTCAGTCCATGCAGCCAGCACCCTGAGGTGCTTTATGTGACAGTGGATGTTGTCCCAAAGCTGGGGCCTGTCACCTGCTGTGCAGCAGGTCACCCCACGTGCAGAGCCGAGGTGTGGTGTTACGGCGTGTCCACGCTGAGCGGGGTGCTGGGCGGTGATCCGCCAGCTGGCACCCCGGTCACAGTCACATTGTGTATTTGTAGGGTTCAAAATGTTAGTCCTGTCTGCTCTGCCACATCCCTCTGGCTATACCCGGTTAGTTCTTATCTCTTTTTGACTGCTCTTGCTTAGCTCTTTTCCCACTTCGATTTAAAGACACAATTTACTACCCATGCTGTGTGAGTGAGGGCCTTAATTCGGGGAGGGTCACATTACAATGTGGTTTTAGGACTTGTGAGAACCAGGGCTCCTCTGCTCCTAGATATTTTACACTTCAAGGACAGCATTTTTCCTGATGAGCAGTAAAATGCTCCCATTGTCTTGAAAGACCAGACTGATCCAGGCTATCACCTGTTCCCTGGGTTACAAGTTTAACTTCTTCATTGCCAGATAACATTTATAGACTTCTCACTTAGCCCCAACCCCCAGTATGTGATGGGTCAACTAATTAGTGTATTGGTTATCTGACACTTCTAAACTCCGCCTGCTCTGAGGGGAAGGGTCTCCTAAGTGATCTGTGGTTTTCATGGCGGTGGGTGTGATTTTTAGTGTTACAATTATTGAAATGAGGATAGGTTACTTTCAAATGGTGCTAATCATCAATTTGGCTGACTACTCCAAACATACTGATTAGGTGCCCATTTAGTTTACATATTTTCCAGGATGTTCCCATCTTCAGAGGTAAATCTAAGAGTCCTTAAGTGATTAAAAATTCTTCTTGGCAGTCCCAAGGACAGTCATCCTAATCTAATCTATGCAGAGAGTACATATTTGTTAAGTTAGCTCTAACTTGACTTGCAACAAGTTGTCCCTGTGTAGCCTGTGAAACCTGAGCAGAGCTTGCCCACAGCTCACAGAGATTTAAGGGTGGAGCAGATACCACCCTGTATGTAGCCTGCAGAGGACCCCACCCTGGAAGAGGTGCCTGCGCCAAAGGAGACTGTGACTGTGTGGAAGGGACCTATGCCAAAGCAGTCAGTGGAGAACTGCAGCGCGTGGGAAGGACTCTTCCATGAGAGGGATACCACGCTGGAGCAGGGAAAGACTGTGAGGAGGCCTCCCCTGAGGAGGAAGAAGTGGCAGAGAAAACACGTGGTGCACTGACCGCAACATCCATTCCCTGCCCCACTGCACCGCTGGCAGGGAGAAGGTAGAGAAATTGGGAAAAAAGCCTTTGGGCCCAGGAAGAAGGGAGGGGTGGGGGAAAGGTGCCCTGTTAAGATGTAGCTCCCTTTCTTACCATCTTACTCTAGCTTTTATTGTTGACAAGGTAGATTGTTCTTACGTTTGCCCCAAGTCGAGTCTGTTTCTTGCTCGTGACCATAAGTGGTGAGTAAACCCTCCCTGTCCTTGCCTCAGCCCACAAGTTTTTTACCTTTTGTTCATGTGATTCTCCTCCCTATCTCCCTGGAGGGGAGGAGAGAGTGAAAGGCTGTGTGGTGGGCCCTAAACCACAACAGCAGCAGACTAATGTGAAGCTGCAAGCTGGTTTTGATTGCAAACTTTGCTCTTTCATAGTTTTAGATTTTTTATATACTAACCTATACATGTATATAATGTATTTATAAGTAGTGTATGTTTGTGGATATATGTAGATGCAAGTGTGTGCGTGTCTATATACATGCACGTGTATTTACTGTGTCACTTAAGCATCTTGTTGGGTTGCTTGGGCACCTGTGGTTTGCTGCAGGGATCACCATCCCCCTGTATGTGCCTGTGAGGGATGCTCTGGGAGACAGAACAATAACACGGAAGAAAAATGTTGCTCTGAGTTGTGTGTCAGCAGACTTCAGACACAATGGGGCCCGTGTTTCCAGACAAGCCTTTTTAGCTAATTATCTTAGTAAAAAAAATCTATTTCTCTTCTTAAATTCCCTGCCATCCATCTACCTAATAGAGTCACACAGCTATATATTGTGTGTAGGGTATGCAATGCATCATCTATCTCCAGTATTTTTCTCATTGCTCCCAGCCTGGTCTCTCCATCTCTCTGTCTGCAGGAGCTGACAGGTTGCTTGTTGTGGATGCTCACTTCTGGCAGTGACAGTAATGCCAACGTGCTGGAGATCTCCTCCCCTTCTGGGTTTCCCTTTGCTGGCCCACAGCAGCTCAGCCGTGTCCGTGTCCTTGCTTGCCGCCTTGTGTTCCTGCAGCAGACATCCAGAAGGCAGAGACTCCTGCAGCTGTGTGGTCTCAGGGACTTTCTCACCCTGCTTTGTGCAACCTGTGTAGGCTCTGAAGTGGTCTCCACCGTCACCTCTGGAGCTGGGATAGGGCTTTGGGGAAATTGGGGAGAGCTGCTTTGGCTTCAGCGTACCTCAGGCAGGAGGATGCAACCCCTGACTTCTGTTTGTGTGGACAACCGCTTGTAATCAAGTGGGAACATCTCTTCTGGAAAGACATCTAGATCTCCCAAACCCATATGGCAACAATTTTCAGCTAAGGTCTGTTTTTGGACATTTCAAGCTCCAGCCTCTGGCTGTTGGATTGCAGTTAGCAAGATTAAAGAGCCACTAATATCAGAAATTGTTTTGTGTAGGACCAGAGTCAAGTTGCTTTTTAGCCTTCTTAGGAAGCTAAATTGACGGAACACCTTAAGGTTCTCACCTTAAGGCTGATTTTTCACACCCGAAATTATTATTGTAGCTATTATCTGAACTCTCTGTTTCTGACAGCTTTTTTTGAAAGTGTGAATACAAAAACTGGACACAATGTTCTTGCCAGCACCAGGTAGCAATGTGGAATGCAGCTCCCTTTATACTCCACTGTGCAGAGAAAGGGTGGTTAGCCTCAGCTTGATGCTGGAAGCTTGTTATTTAGTCAGATGTCTACCCTGACCTTTGCTCACTGCCCCAAACAGGGCTCCCTAAGCTGTCCTCCACCTCCCAGTGAAGTGTGTTGCACTTGGAGACTATGTTGCATGCAAGTGGGTTGTCAGGTACTTAGGGATAACAAAAGCTTGTTCAGTGGTGAGCTGGTTGCTGCTTTCCTGGGCTTGGCTTTTATTTGCAGCTCTCTAGATGTTTGAGTAGTGTGGAGTCAGCTTCTCTGGATGGAGGAGAGGTGCTGCTGCTTTGAGTGGGTGTTTGTCTTGACTTCCCCCCCAGTCTGTTTGCAACTTCACATTTACTTGCATTAAATTGTTAAACCCCCATTAGTTTACCGAGAAAATGTATTTCCTACAGATTAGTGACCTGTCCTTGTCTGGAGTTACTGTGCTATTATCCTTTGCGTTTCCTGCAGATGCTCTCAGCCATTTTCCAATGCATTGCTGAAAACCCTTGAATGGTAACAGTAAGCTTCTGTGGTCCATCCCCTTGTTCGTATATCTTTTTACTCTGTTGCTTCTTTTAATAATAGAAATTAAAGTGTTGGGCAGAGATTTTTTTAAAAACTGTTGAAAAACAGAACAAAAACCCAAGAAAAGTCTGGAACAGAATGCCTTTATTGGCAAGAGTTAAAGTTTGTAAATATTTATTCTTCACAAGCAAAAAATACCAGTCTGTTGTGATAGAAAAATCAGACAATTCAAATTTAAAGTGACAGCCCCTGTGTATGAATTGCAGGCCAGCAGAAATGCCAATAGGTCAGAACCAACCGTTGTATTGGCATGCAAGCTCCTCTGACATCAAAAGTCATGAGACCGCTTTCTTCCCTTTGCTGTGCATTAAAAAGTAGACACAAGTGGGTTTGTGGTTCTGTGTCCCTCTTGGCGTGTCATCTCGCCGGTGCTTGCCCCGTGCTGCAGGCAGCCTGCCGTGCAGCTGCGAGTCCTCCTGTGCTCGCTTGCTGTGTGAGCCGCCTCTCCCCAGCCTCCTCGTGTGGACCAGACATGCTCCACCTTCCACACCCTGTCCAGTGCAAGTAGTACCTCATTTCTTGTCCATCCAAAGTAAAAAAGCTTCAAGATCTATATTATCTTAATTAAACACCTTTGCCCTAGGTACTCTGCAGTGTGCTTGATGGATGAGAGGAGCTCAATAAAATGAAGTTGTTGGACAGCACGTATTTACCAACTGCTTGACCTGCCCTCGTTAGTGGGGGTTCTGTGCTTGGCCCCTGAAGTGTGGTGGTAGCTCTCAGCTGTGGCTTGCCACAGTGTGTGTGAAACGTCCACAAGCAGCTTCTGGGAGATAATTCTGTGCTGTGTGGATGCAAGGGGAAGACCTTGAAAATGTCAGTATAGCAACTGCTTTTGACTGGCTTTCAGAGTGTTTTATAAGCAGAGTAAGGCACTGAGGGTGTTGTGCCCAGAAGGACTTGCATAGATTGCCTTCTGCTAAGATGCAGTGTGAAACCTCACACGTGGCTCCGCTTTTGCACTTGCTCTTGGCTTCTCTGGCTGCATTTTTGAAGCTGGGTGGAACAGCGATCCCAAAATGACTTCCCTGGCTCCTGCTGAGGGCCAAAGTAGTTAACGGGGTTTGCTGAATGACCAGTGTTGGGGCTCTCTAAACCTTGGTGTGACGTCCTGGGTGCAGATGACTGGCGTTGAGGGGTAGATCTCCTGAGTGACTCTGTGGGGCTAGATCCTCTGGAAGCAGCGTGAGGGGAGGTGTGTTGATGTCCTGGAAGGTCTGCTGGGGACTTGGCTCTTCAGGACCTTTGTTTTTCTGCAAAGGAGGGAGGTTACTATAGCGTTCCTGCATTTTGCAAAGTCAGAGTTGAGGGAGCTGGGCATAGGAAGCTTTTCCTAAAATAAATAAATAGAATAAAAGTATGGGAAAGGAACTGAAGACATGACAGGATAGCCTTTGTTCTGGTTTGTATTCTTGCCTGGGAATACTCTGTTTGTCTCTGCATTAATCTCTGGTTTACTGTGCAGCCTTGGTGCTTAGACACCAAATCCTCAAAGGAAGCATGTGTGAAGATATTCAGGAGGTCACTTCACCCTGGATCTTTGGGGCACGGCTCACTTTTTGTGAGCAATAATTCATTACTGCTGCAGTACCTTGATTTCCCCGTCATAGCAGGGGTGCTGCATTTGGACAGCAGGAAGGAAAGCTGGGAGCTGAACCGAGCAACAGCTCCTGCAACCAGAGCAGCTGTGATGAAACGGCTTCAGCAAGGAGCTGGAGAAATGACAGCCGCCAGGAGCCTGATGTCTGCTGTAGTTGTGGCCTTCATGATCTCGAGCAAAAAGTCGGGGGCTGTAGCAGATCCTTTAAAAAATGAGATCCTCTCTGAATCTAGTAGCTGACAATTAGGTGGGGGGCAGGTGGAGAGCTCGGTGCAGGCTTCGGGCTGCAGTGTGTGATGGGTGTTAGCAAGCTGCATTGTTTCTTGTCTGCTGTTCTTGCTGTGTTTGGCAGGAATTAATGGATCTGGAAGAGGATGCCACGTTTGAAGTGCCCGAGTCAGGTAACAGCAGGCTTGGAGGTGACTGGGTTTGCTCCGCCAGCTGTTTGCCCATCCTGCCTGCTGCCCAGCATCATGAAATTAGACTTTTGCAGAGCATATCCCTGTGCTTCGAGCTGTGATGCTTCTAATTTTCAGGCCCCGCTATTTGGCCCTGTGGGCATGCTTCACCTCATGAAAATGGCCACCTAACGTGCCCTAGGTGATTAAGATGGAATTGTTTCGCGGGTGAGTACGTGTTTCACCATAGCTGTTCCGTCTCCCCTGCCCTGGTGTCAAGTTTGTGTGGCGGCTTTCTTTGCTTCTCTGACTTTTGCAGGACTGGGGAGAGCAGGGAATTTTTATCTTCTCCCGTGCAGTTAATTAGGAAGCATTCCAGTTTGTGCCGTTTGGTGGGGAATGTATCCAGGCTTTTCAGCAATGCTAGCAGAGAACAGACCTTGTGGAGAAAGCAGGAATGCCTAATGCTGCTACCTAATTTGGGATGAGCTCAAATTCACCAGCCAACATACTCTAACCTTTAAGTCTCAAGATTGCAGCCCTTACTGCAATCTTCGGCACTAGTGAATGGAAAAAAAAATATTCATCTGAGAGTGGAGGCGTTGGTCTGTCCTTGGCCTGGGATTGCTGGCTGGCTGTGTGTTAGGTCAAGGAATCGGAGCAGGATGTAGCTGATAGAGGACACTGAGTTCATGGGGAAACAAATTGCTTAGCAACTCCGAGTGGTCTTCACACAACAGGTCAACAGCAGCTCTTGCTGGTAGCTGCTGGCTGAACAAACTTGTTTAGTATACCAGGCAGCAAACTGCATTAAAAGGCCTCTAGGATTAGATGAGCTCTGTGGTGGGATTAGGCTGTGCCCTGGAGAAGCTCCTACACTCGGGAAAGTCCCTCCAACCTGAGTGTGCAGTGAGGGGAGCGGGTGTAGCACCACGCAGTGTCCATGTGTGCTCCTTATTCTGTTTTTTCTCACCAGCAGCTGCTGGGGCTGCATGAATGGGAAAGGGAGAGGCCCACGTGCTTCAGGCTGGGAAGGATAATCTACTTACATGTGACTGACACTGGGAAAATGTTAGTAAACCCTTGTGGTAGGGTGGCAGCTCATTGGGATTCAGGGCTCTGGTGTTATTCATCCTCTGGAAAATGCAGCCCCTGTTAGGGTCATTCATCTCCACCCTCAGCGATGGAAAGAGGTAGCCACCAGCTCTCGGTTATCACTGGGGCCATGGTGCTGGAAATGATGAATGAGGGGGAAGGAGCATGGGGCGGGGAGAGGAGGATTGCCTGGGGAGTGCATGAAAGAAACATCTGACTTGGATGAGCTCAGGGAAAGTTGTAAAGTTGAAAGAGCAGCTGCTGTTGCGTAAGTACCGTTCTCCAGCACATGAGCAGCCGGTGCCCTGTGGAGAGAACAGGTGGGGTCTGGCCCCTCTTGCCATCCATTCCCTTATGCCCAGCATCCACAGTCATTGGAAGAGGGTTATTAGAAGGTATCTCTTTGCCTCGTCCCTGCAGTCTCTGGTTGTTTTTTTTTTTAATCTACTGTCCATGAATCTGTGTAACCCCGTTTTTCTGCCTGAAGGCCCTGTGTTTTGATGCTGATTTCCCATTGCCCACATCCCAGCTGGGTTTGCTGTTGTGCCATCACATCTGTACAAGGGTTGAAGAGCCTGTCTCTTCCAGCTTCCCAGTGAAGGAGACTGGGTGTTGCAGGGCATTCTCCATCGCTGCAGTGTTACCTGCATCTTTATGACAAGTCTTGAACTTCATCTGAAGCTAGTTTTGCCGTAGCCTGGCAGCTGAAAGGAGCTGCTCTGTGGGGGAAGGGGCTGTATGAACATGTTCTCCCTCTCCTGCTACATTCTCATCTCTTGGCATGCTTAAACTTCTCGACTTAGGTAAGAGCTCCTGCAAGTAAGCTGTTGTGTAGCAGGGGTAAGCGTTTGTGCTGATCTGACTTGTGATCTTTGCACCTACCTTAGTTAATGGCCACCCCCTGACTCTTGGTGTCTTGCTCCCACCCAGGACTCGCTGGGCTCTTCTGATACCATAGCTCTTCCAAGCTGGAGTTCCAGGCAGAGGGATGAGAGATGGTGCCTGCCAGTGGGCTGTCTTTTAATCTGTGTTGACTTGATAGGTAAGCTCTGAGCAGATCACTCTCTTCTGGGGAGGCACTGGTTCCTGGTCATTAACCTTTATTTGCTTTGACTTATTTACTCAGGTAGCGAATTAGGTCAAATTAAAGTGGCTCGAGTTAAACTGAGCAATGGCCACTTGAATCTGGGGTGACCATGTCCACACAGAGGTTAATGCAGTTTAACTCAATCACTTTAAAATTACCTTTTCTGCTAAGAGGATAGATTTCCATCACCGTCCCTGCCCAGGTCTGTCCCTTGGTGGAGCAGAGGAGGAGCAGCCTGCCCCCAGTGGGCGGTGCTTGGAGAGAGGAGCCCAGCCCTGCTGCTCCAGCATCTCGGCACAGCCTCCCTCTTTGCCCAGCTGCCCCTTGAATGGTGAGCCCGGTTCTTGGCAGTGTGAATATCTGTTTATATGCTGATTTAGGCTTCTAGTTGAAATAAAATGAGCAATGCTAATTGCTCTAGTCAGACTCCTTTTAACATCTATATGATTTTTACAGCTCTTACCGTGCACAGGACAGAAGGTTCCCAAGAAGGGCAGTTAACTAGTGAAGTAATAAATCTCCTGGTTATTGGCAGGTGCTGGAGGGTTGTACTAACACTGTAGCTCTGTCAGTCTTTGTCTGAGTAATAATAAATGATCAAAAAAAATGAACCCCAGAACATGCTCCTCTGGGACCTGGAAACTGTCCAGCTGTGGCAGCTCTGACTCTGACCCATTTGTTACAGCTAAAGCAGAGTTTTGTCTGTATTTTTCTCTATTTGGGGATGTCTGGAGCTTCTGTCTAGCTGCTGGTCCTCTTCTGCATCATGAGCTGTGTGTAAGACCTTGGCAGCTCTCCAGGGTTCCCTTTGTCTCTGTGCCTCAGCCCAGTGGAAGTATCCCACACCTCTATCTCCCAAGGCGTTGTATGTCTAAAGACTGCAAGGTGTTAACGTACTTTGGGCGAGGCTGGATGAAAAGCTGCTCTAGAGGTGTGTAGTAGACAAATGCTTACCGCTTGGGATCCTTTCTAAAACTGCTGTAAACAGAAAGCCTCAGTATCAAAATGCTGGACAAAGCAGATGCTTTTAGTGTCTGAATGCCTCCCCAGGCAGCAGGACTTAATCTGCAGCCATTGTCATGAAATGGCAAGCTAGCATCCTTACTACGCTTATCACTTGATGACCTGGCTGCTCCTTTGGGACACTGAGTGTGATCAGGAGTGGATTTGCCATGAGATCAGTCGTCCAGGATCAGTCTGATGCACTGGCCCCTGTCGGTAACTGTCCTGGTGTTTAACATCGCTGGTAGGACTCTGCTGCTAATGAACTGTGCTGAGCCTTTGGAGGAAAGGCTGCCTTGCAGAGCTCGGGTGGGGAGAAGTTGTTTACGCTGCAGTTCCTCAGAAGCTAATCCTGGCGTTGTGCCTTTGATCCAGTTTGGCTACCGTGAGCCCAGCCCAGCCTGGGTAGATGCTGTGCAGCTCTGGTCCAGGCTGGGGAAGCCTCTGGCTAGCAGGAACCAGTCTGGGTGGCTGGGATGGCTTTTGTCATTGAAGTTCATTGCTTTTCTCTGAGGAAAGGTGACTTTAATCCCTGCAGCATATGAGCAGGAAGGAAGGACAGGGAAGGGGAAGGAGAAGGAACTAGTAGTGTTGCTGTGGGGTGGCTGAGAGCAGTGGGAAATTGCAGTTGTCCCTCAGATCTGCAAAACACAAACTTCCCTAAAAGTGAGCACTTAACGTGGAAGGAAAAGAGAAGACTGATAATAAGATATTACCCTAATGAATAAACAAATGTTTTAAAAGATGGACTCCTCATGCAGTGTGTTATTTTTAACTTAGCAGCAATTTGCATGCTAGTCAATTTGCATACATTAAATACATCTCTCCTTCTGCATCAAGTTCCCCCTCCCCTTCAGTACAACATCTCATTATAGTGCTGCTGGGACTGAGGAGCCCGTGGCTCTAGAGGGGATATTAATTTACCCAACACATGCTGTGTAGGTTTTTATCACTTGCTGCACATTGGACCTAGTGTCTTTGAAGTCGCTAGTGCCTCAAAGGGCCTTCTGCTTCAGGTAGCTGAAATGGAAAAGAAAGACAAGGGGGAGCTGCTTGGAGGAGAAATGCAAGGAGAAGAAAGGAGATTGTTTAGCTTGTGTTAATTCGACAGGGAAGAAAATGAGCAATGAGCAAACCTCTCCCCTCTGCCAGAGAGCCTGGGCATCTTGGGTGAGTGGGTGGGTGGTTGTTTTGTTTCTTTTTTGACATGAAATATGCCATCTTTCTGGGAGCCATGGAGAGAGATGCTTGTGAGGGGGGGTCAGCCAGGGAAAGCCTCAAGAAGAGATGACGGGGTGGAGGAGCAGCCAGTCTTGCTGGGCTCTGCGGTTAATCGTGCTGGTGGGGCAGGGTGGGGCCTGGCGGGCTGGTGTGCCTTTAAAGGTGTATGTGGAAGTTTGTGTGTAGCAGGAGGTAGGACATCCCATTGTCATTTAGCGTGCCGAGGTCCAGAGGGGGATTTGGGAGGTGGCAGATCTCTGCTGCAGTGGGAGCCACTGCCACCCCATGCCTCAGTTTCCCCATGTGGCAGACAGGATTAATGATGTTAACAGCTCCTAGAGAGCTTTGGGATCTGCCCAGAACACATACTGATGGAGAGGTAGGGATGTTAGTGTGAGAGATGTCTTAGTGAAAGCATAAAGAGGCATTGTGACATCCCTCTGTCTTTGATAGACAGAGAAGTCGTTTTGCAGCCTTAAGATCAACTTGCAGGCTTTCAAAATGCTGCTGACACTGTGGAAAAAGCTTTTGGTGTTGTACAGTGGAGCCCAGGGGGGTTTTCACAGTTCCACGCACTGACCAAAAACCCTGGAAATGTTTTGAGGAAGGAATGAAAAAGAAAATGTCTTTCAATTAGTTCAGCATTTTTCAACTGGTTCTGGTTGCAATCAAGAACATTGTACTGCGCTCAAGTGTTTCTTTGAAAGAGACTTAAACAAAACAAAAAATCAGCTGGGGAAATGACTAAAGGAAGTGACCCAAGTCTAATCTAGACTGATAGGCTGTAGAAGACACATCTTCACCAAGTAAGAAGGTCCCTTCACTCTTCCTATGTAACGCTAGTCTTAGCCAAAACTCCTGCTATGTGGCAATTCAGGAATAAATGTCAGCAGCCCCTTCATGCCAAGAATATTTGGATGTCAGCAGAAAGAAGAAATGCTTCTCATAAAATGATGTAAATGGGATGCTGGGATCAGGCAGTGGTGGGTGGTTCTGATCTCGTGTAATTTCCATGCTTTGAGGGTATGGAACCACCGCAGAGCAAAGGGTCTAGGGCAGGTAACAGACAACCCACCCCATCCTCCTCAAGAAACCTTTAATGTAATTGCTTGTTGTGCTCCACATAAATACCAGCAAAGGGGCATGAAGAGCACGGCATGCGGGTTTTTTTAATTAGAGAGTACACAAAAATCCATACCCTGTTGAAGCAGCCTCTGTGCTGTGTGTGATTTGAGTGCAACAAAAGCAAGGTCCTGCCCTTCTGAGTGTTTAGTGGGCAGGGGGGAGATGAGAAAGGTGTGTAAGGGCAAAAAGTGATCATGGCTGTCCAGGAACAGAAAGAAATCATGATACTTGCTGGAGGATGATCAAGTCTATTACAGATGGAAACTGTGAGTCCACTGCAGCTCATTTCTAGGTCAGGGGCTCAGAGGAGGGTGTTGAACTGAGGGAGAGGTGCCTGTAGAAAGGCAGATCTTTGCCCCAAGTCGTGCCATGCTGCTGGTCCTATCCCTGGCCATGCACCGGCAGGGTGTGGTGGAGAGGGCTGGGCTGTTTGCACTGGCCTGGATGCGGGGTCGGAGAGGCTTGATTGGAGATGCTCTGTTGAGTGTGTTGTGATGTACTTTGAGTCACCTCCCTGGTCCTAGAGGTGTCCCATGCTGTGACTGGCAGCACGATGAATGGCTTTGCGGGGGGGAGTCCACCTCTGACCCTCAAGACGTCCTGAGCTCGCCTCCTTCAGTTAGAACCAGTTCACCCTGCCCTCTTCTGAGGGAATATAATGAAATGTGTCCTTCGGGGGCAGCCCTGCCATAGAGGATACTGTAAGAGCTGCCGAGTGAGGTATCCGGCCCTGCTCCCTCCTGCCTGGCCCCACCGGCAGGATTGTTTCCACGGCAAGAGAACAATACCTCTTCTTCCATCCAGGAAACATTTATTACATGATACGTTTCAGATGTCTCTCTGGGGAGGAGGGGAAAAGCAAAGGAGAAATAGATCTCTCTCTTTTTTTTTTTTTTTTTTTTTTTTTTTTTTTACAGTAACGCGGCATGTTACATCCCGTAATGGATTAATTATCCCCACACGCAGGCAGGGTGGGGGGGACATGTTTGGAACAAGCGCCAGGGTTGCTTTCCAAGCAGAGCTGATGTGGATATTTCTAGCCTCCTTTTCACAAAATAAAAGGGGTAATTAATTAATTGGGAAGCTTTTACGTTCATTATAATTCCCTCTCTCTCTCCTGCTTTTCCTATTCCCCTTTGAGTGCATGAAATACAGAGAAAGGTAAGGAGTTTAGGAGCCTATTGTGTGGCTCTTTCCCAAGCCCTTGTCAATCTCCCTGCTTGCTTTCATACCTCTGCCTCCTTTTCTCTCCCTTTAAGGCCCTCAGAGGTCAGAAGCATTTTGTGGTTTTCTTTAGTGTGCCCTGAAGGAAATGGTCTGGGCCAGATCATCTGCTGGTGTAAATCGGGACTGATGTACAGACTTTGCCAGCTGAGTATTTCACCGTGCTTCTGTAAGCTCCCTTCCATCCATCAGATGGTCTAGAGAGGAGAACCATCCCTCTGGGCCTCCTTCTCTTCAGCTGGGGAGGAAGGCATGGGATTAACACTGACAACAGCAAACACTACCCAGGTAGAATACAAAGGCTGCAAAGCCCGTGAGGTAAATGTTGTTACAATTCCATTTCCTCATTCTTTTTCATTTTTTTATTTTCACCTAGCCAAGCTGCAACTCAAGCAAGAAATATAAATCCTGCTGTCCCTCGACTCCATCTGCTCGTGGAGCTAAAGAGATATAAAGTATGTAGCCATAGTGAGGCAGTCCATTAAGGAGTATTCTGCTGAGCAGGCTGAGTCAGGGATGAAGCCAGGGATTAGAGGACATCCAGGAGCAACTGCAGCCCCTCTGAGCAAAGCGTGGCTTCTCCGAGGCACCTAACAGTTTCAGCTTTTCCCAGGGACAGAGAATTGGAAAAAAAAAAAAATCTCAGAGCTATAGGTCCCATTGTCTTTTAACTTGGTGAGACCCAGAGATGGGCTGGTGGGAGGTGTTTTCACATGAGCCCCTCTCTGGAGGCGAGGAGCCCTCAGCTGAAGATCTGGGTGCTTGGTGGAGGAATGGTGCTGGTCCATGCCTGGCTGACAACCCAAATTTCTGTAGGAAAGCTTCTGGCAGCCCAGCCTAGGAAAACTCTGTGGTTCTTGAAGCATGGTTGCTGATGTTTTACCTTCGTTCAAGGCAAGGAAGGGATTTGGACCTGCATCCAAAATCAAGACCTGGCTGTGGAGCTATGAGTTAAAACCCCAACCATCAGCTGTCTCCTCACATGGTCCTGTGAATGGTTGATGCAGTTGAGCTGAAGGTTAAAAAAACAACACAAAATGAAAAAAATCCTGTCAGAGCCACCACTTGGTGCTTTTTTGTTTTGTTTTGTTTAAATGTAAAAAGTGTTCTGGTGAAGGAACTCGCTGCACCTCGGAAAGCCTGTTTTATTTTTCTAGTGTGCCTGCCTGGTGTGCTCGTGTGTCGTTTACTGATCTTGGCAGCGGGTGGGAGTTTTTGGAGTGATAATGTGAAATTTCTCCCTCTCCTGCATTGGTGCACAGCTTAGAAGGATGGGTTGTCCTGCCTGTGTCCCTTTGAGTCGCAAAATTAATAATGGGGATATGAAGAGCTGCTGTCCAACTCGATGTTGCATTCAAAGGCTCTTGGTTGACTAAAGAGTGGGAAAGGCTGTTTGCAGTAATAGATTGCCTGTTGTTCTTCTGCATGAAAACAGGTTTAATGAAGCATTTGTTCTTTTACTGTCCTCTCCCTAACTGCTCAGCTTCTCTCCAGAGCTGGGTGACAAAAGCAAAATTGTGTCCTGATGTGTTTGAATTCTTAAGTGAATTTGCTTGGGCGATATTCCCAACCTTTCCCTGGTACATTTCCAAGAACATTGAAGCAGTGAGATTTTTACTGGCAGGAAAAAAAAAAAAAATAATGAAAAGCAAATTTCAAAGTCACATTTGCAGGTTTGGTTTTTTTTTTTTTTTTTTTTTTTTTTTTTTTTTACCACTATTCATACCTGCAGCACTAAAATATCCTGACATGGTCTTAAAACAGATTGGAAAAGATTTTGATGAATAACGAATTGTGATTTCCTTTTATTTGCCTTCTGGTTCTGGTTGAAATCTTAAGGCTCTTGAGTTTTTCTTTGTAATCACAGGGCCTAGGAATTGGTTTTCTCTAGGTCTGAAATGATGTGTCTTTGTAGCTGAGTTTGTTGAAATGTAGATGTTGGTCCCTCAGCTTTTCTTCAAATGTTGGTTTTGGTCTAGTTTGGACCAAAAATGGATCTTACTATTTTTTTTCCAAAATTTTGCCATGATCAGGCAATTCTAGAAACAAACTTTTTCCAAGGTGTGATGTTATATCCCTCAAACTCTGCTGCCGCCCTGTGTAACCATAATTTTTGTTATCTGTACTGGTAGAGGGTTTCCTAGGGTCAGAGACTGGAGTAATTCAGGTGGGAAGGGACTCGGGAAGTCTTTAGTCCAACATCTCACTCAAAGCAGGGTGAGTTTTGAGACCAGCGTTTGAAATCCTCCAAGGATGGAGACTGCACACCCTCTCTGGATAGCCTGTACCACTGTTTAACTGTCCTCGTGGGGACTGGTGTTAGATCCAGTCATTTGTATCTGGTTGTTTCACTTTAAGCTTCTTGTCTCCCATCTCCATCTTGCTGGTAACCCCCTGGCTCCATCTTCTTGGTAACCCTCGTGCAGGTACTGGAAAGCTGCTCTGAGGTCCCCCTAAGCCCACCTCCCTTGGCCTCCTTATGGGGTAGAAAATGCCCCGGACACCATTATTCTGGATTCCTTATGTTTTCCTGGCTCATGCCTGTCGTAGGGCTTCCCCAGCTCCAAGAAAGTCAACCAGGCGAAAGCTTCCTGACTTTCAGCTGAAGATGTGGAGCTGATGGGTGACTGACAGAAGTGCACAGCCATAACCTGGGAAAACAACCAGCAGGGCTTTCTGGGAGCTGAATTTATGCAGGCATCCTTTCTTCAGCTGCTTCAAGTCATTTGACTGTGGGGTGTTTCTGATGGAATGTGTCTGCTTCAGTGGGTTATTGCTTTCCAGCAAAATTTGATTCCATCAGAAGACAACTGACCAGCTCCTTTCCTAATAAGCACCACCAAATCATCTGGTGTTGTCAGCGAAAGAATGAGAACTGGCAAAGATTTAATTTGAAATGCAGAAATAACTAATATTGGCAGAAAACCTAACTTTTCCACTCCACTAGGGACCAGTGCAATGCCAGGGGATTCACTGAAGAGCACAGTTCATATTTTAAATATTTGCTAAGTGAATGTAGAGGCAATTGTTTGGGGAAGTATTTGTCAAATAAACTCAAACAACAAATGCGTTTGAGGAAATTGGATTTGTCCACCTGATATTGCAGAACAGGGGAAGAGGCTAAATTCATCAGATAAACTGTTCATCTGAACTGTTTGTTCTCCGCTATCCACCCTCCAATCATTATTTTAGAGAGACTACAAGTGTTGTAGGCACTGTGCAGAAAATTTATAGGAAACAGATCTCGAGCTGCTGAAGCCCTGAGTCTGTGTGATGGACATGCAGACAGGGGAAGATTTACCATTCAGCACTTTGGGGAAGGAGGAAGCCTGTCTCAGTCTGCAGTTATGAATTTTAGTCCTGCACCCATAGCAGTGATTCTCTAGGTTCATTTCATTGTAGCTGGCTGCAACATGGTGGCAGCTGCCACCTTGGTCATCGTGGTGTGGATTGAACCCTGAGCTGAAAGTAGAAGCTGTTACAGCTAGAAGGGAAGTGTTGGCTTGACAGAGAAATGGCAGGTCAGGTCCTCTGGGACCTGGGCACAGACTGGGACTTGTGGGGCACTGCTTCCCTGTGGTTTATGCAAACTCCGTCTCCTGGCTTTCTCACAGCACCTGGAATAAGGAGGCGATTGCTCCAGGGTCTCACAGCTGTGGGGATTTAAGTCTGAGGGGGCTGGGTCATGGGCAGGTGCTGCCCATCTCCATCGATTATATTTGGCCAGGTGCTTAAAGCAAGATGGGTAAATGTGATGTACTTAATTTTGCAGGGAGGGACTGCAGAAATCAGTTCTGTAGCTGCACTGGCATCACAGGGTACCAGAGTCCAATGTCAGATAAGGGGATCCTCAGGGTTAACTGCTGGGAGTTGAGGATGGTTGTGACTGCAGAGCAGAAGGGGTGGACATGGTCTCTAAAGCAGCCTGGAATAGTTGCCGAAAGAAGGTAGAGAAGAAAGAATATGATTCCCTGAAGAGCAAATCCAGGGAATTATCTGAAAGATAAATTTAGGGAAGCAAATTATGCAGAACTGCTGCTGTTAGAGCATAGACTAGTTCACCAAATGGTTTGGGGAGCTGAGATCAAGACAGGAGGTGAGTGTAGTTTGGAGATGCAAGATGTAGGGTCAGGAGCCAAATCTTTGAGCTGCAGAAGGCAGAAAATTGAAGCTGAACCTTAGGCTTGAAAAAAGGAGATGGAGAAGTGATGGAAGAGCAAGAGAGGACAGACCTCAGCTGTAGCAGATGCAGCAGAGCAGGTAGGGGAAGAGATTTGGTATGCAGTATTTGTTGTGTTTACTCTGTAGAGGTCTCAGCTGACATCCTGAGGCCTGTCTAGGTACCAGCCTTTTTCCTCCAAGACCTAGATCTCTACAGTGGAGCTAAAATAACACGTGTTAGGCTGGCAGTGGGCTTCCTCTACTCTTCCTGTGTGCAGATAGTTTCACTCTAGGGCTGTCACAATAGTGTCTTCCAGTGCAAGAAAAATTCATGCCTAAAGCTTCTCAGTAGAAGCCTTTCATAGCAGATATGAGTAAGGTATAGAAATATCTGATACGGTTAGATAAGATACGAAGTGAAAACCTGTGGATTGGAAAATGCAAGTCTTCCCTTTTGGTTTGTTCCTTAGGTCTCTCAGTAGTTGGCTTTCACCTGGTTGTACCTTGAGGAAATGGGGATACTGTCACCTGACGTGGTAGTGAATACCATGGGATGGACTCCCATGGGATGGTATCTCCAGGTGTTTCTCTCCATGACCTACCTGCTGGGCTTGATCTGCAGCCCATGTTTTTAGCTTAGTTTTCAGACTCATTGCAACTTTGCCAAGCTAAACCTAGATACCGTTCAAACCCCCCAGCTCCCGCTGTACATGGAGTGCTGTGGACCTCTCTGTATGCTTCCCTGCAAGATCCAGGTGGGTACTAAACCTCGAGTACTTACTCAGATTAAACTAGATCTGGAATATCTTAGTCTTCCATGGCCAACCTTGCTGCCTGTTCCCTCTCTGGGTTTATACTAAGATCCCTGGCAGTGCTCTACCCCAGAGTGGTCGTGGCTGCATAGCCTGGGGAAGTGATAGCTTTTTTGATTGTGGGCAATGTTGGCACTCCAGTTTTAGCCCCTCTGCTTCCCTGAGCTCTCTGACCTGCCCTCCTGAGAAGCAGAACTATTTGGCTGTACCCATAACTGAGCTTTGGCATCTGTAAAAAATAATGGCTTTATGCAGTCACAGGCTGGGTGTTTGTGCCAGAGAGTGGCTTGCATTAGCTTTATCACCTAGTGATGAGATGCACAGAGGGGTCCCATCGGAGAGGAAAGGATCAGTGCCTGAATACAGGAAGGTGCCTATGTGATTCTGCCTCCTGGCTGCTTGAGGCTTGGCCACAGCAAAGGATGGGGACAGTGGTGGGGACAGTCAGGAAAGACTTTCCTCTGTAGGTAGGCAGACTGGCTCCTTCGTGGTGGTGGTGGCCAAAGGAGGGTGGGCTGCACTTGCCAGTTCTGTGGGACCTGGTTCTGGATGTGGTGCAGTTAGGGGTGTGGGAAGGATTTACTTCCCCTACTCTGATAATTCAGGTTAGTAGGTTTGGCTGCTTTTCCTCTGCATTCAGCTTCAACCAAGGGATTAAATTTGTGAGAACTTGGATGGACTCTCAGCATTAGCAGCTGTGCCTTGGATTTGATCAAAAAAATCTTGACCAGAAACCTTGAGCATGGGCTTCTTGTCTTCCAGGCTCATATTATATTATTCCATGAATGGTACCTCAAGAGGTGCTGCACCCACCCCAGCTCCATCAGCTCCGTGGCCTTGGCTTTCTGTGGGGGTTAGGAGGGAGCTCCTTAATGGGGAATTCTCCCCAAGCAGTCACTGAGCTCTGAATTAAATGCTCTGGTTGGAGCTCTGTGCTGCACTGATGCAGAGCAGATGTGTGTTTGGGCAGGTGTGGTGTGGGACGGCTGCCAGCCTCAACCGCACGTGTTTCCAGGACAGACAGACCCTCCAAAGATAAGTCTGCAGTTCCGATGAGGGGGTATTAAGTGTGGGGGTTTTTTTTTCTTTTTTTTTTTTTTTTTTTCCTGCAGGGCAAATGCTGTCCACCTTGTAACACAGCTGCTGATGAAGTCATATCCTTATTCCAGGGAACTCTGAAAAGAGGCAGATCTGGCCTTTTTTCTGTCCAGCAATGTACTGGCTTACCTGTTTTCATTCTTAGGCTTGCAACCTGGATAAGAAACTTGTCTGGGCCATTTGTCAGTTGATGCCTACTGTCATCTGTGCTGTGCTTGTTTTGTTATTTCTGTAAGTTGCAGTCGGTGGAGGTGTGCTCTGTGTTTCTGCAGCAGTTTCCATCAATGGGCTTGGTTGCGTTTCTTGCCCTGCGTATTTTGCCATCTTCCTAGCTTTCTAGGCTTACCTTTAGGTAAGAAGAAAAAAAACCCAACAACAAACCATCTGTAACTATGGCCGTTCTGTGCACCCAGATGCATAGATCTTGTGCTTGGAAGGACACACCGGTTCCCAGGCAGGCCTGTGCAAGGTGTGGCTTACCCTGACACATGCCACATGGTCAAGTTAGCCATGCTGCACCTTCCATTGTGTGGCTGTCCTCCACGTACGAGGGTGACAGAGGGTCTCACCTGCACAGCTTTTTAGGAGCTGTTTGAATTTCTGTCTGTACAACTTGCCCTCATGCAAGGAAGTCTTAGCAGGGCTCTGTGTGCAAGCAGGGGAGGAGGCCAGGAGCATATCTGCAGGGGCAGGATTCATGTCCCTGGTGTATGTGCTGCCCCTGGGTCTGCTGATGGCTCGGGGTCAAAGCCAAGAGAAGAAAGAGGAGGATGGAGCCTTGCCTCTGTGCCAGCAGCATCTCCTTCGACACCTGCACTTAAATTCTGGGCCAGATGTCTCGTGCCACTTTAGTCCCTGGCCCGGCTGTATTAGAAGCAACACTAATCAGCCTTTAAATACTGGAGACATTAGGAGAATTATCTCCATATTTTATTGCTCTCTTGTGAATATTTTGGTGCACCGCAGATGCTAGGCTGTGGGTATGACTCATGAAGTGGGACTCTGCTTTACTGCGGGTCGTATCCTTGGGTCTTTCTGATATTGCTGCATAATTGTGCCTAGTTCCAGGGTAAGGGATATTGAGTATTCTCCAAGCCCAGATTATTGTGTATAGCCCTTGTTGTAAGATACCGCAAATGAGCACCGGGGATGCCCATTGTAATAAAAGGGCAGAGAAATTAACTTGATCAAGCAGGCTGGTGAAGCAGCTTGTTTGCCATCTCCCTGAGGAGACAGAGCCATTCAGTGCCTTTGTGGAACAGGGGCTGTTCGTCGATTCGTACGCATCCTGTACGTTGCTGATTTATTTAGAACTCATTTTATACCAAACAAAGCAAGAACAAAAAAAGGCCACTCCAGCACACCGAAGCCAACCCTCTCTGGACTTAAAGCTGGTACATTGAACCTTCTGGAAATCTCTGCTTAATGGTAGTCCTTCACCTTGCACTGTTAGGTTCTCTCTGTGTGTGTTTTTCCCCCATTTTATATGTGTGAAGTCAGGATTCACTTTCCTGGATTAGCCCCATTGCAGCAGTGACTGGGACGTGACCTGACAGCCTCTGCTGCACCAAGGAGTCTCTAGCGGAGCAGGTAACAAATTAGGGGCTGTAACTTCCCCCTTGTCCCTAGGGCACAGTACATTTGTTGAGGAAAATTATATCCCGCCTGATTGACTCCGCTTTGGTTGATGCCTAGAAGATGGCAGCCAAACCAAGATGTGGCCCAATGCTGTCTGTTCATCCTAGGATGAGCATGGCAAGCTCTGACCTCCGTGACTGGGCTCTTCCCAAAATGCGATGAGCCTGTTTAGACCGAGTTCATCTCCTCCTTGCTCCCATCCCGAGGGCAAGCACTCAGTGGGGTGCTTAGACATGGGGGAAAGGTTTCCGTATGTCACTTGTCTCATTGATTGCAGTGGGATTTGCTGTGTGCTTGCAGCTTGGAGAGTAAACAGTTTCTCCCCCTGCCCCAGCTCCCTGCCTGCACGAGTGAGTAGATTTTTCCTTATTGACCTCAGCTGTGAAGGTGGATGAAAAGAGATTGCTCAGGGCTGTATTTGCACTTTCTGCTGGACATGCTGAGCAGTCATCCCGAGAGATTCAGGGCATGGGGAAGATGGTGCTGGTTAGAAACCTGCCACCCGCCTCTCTCCAGCAGCTTCAGCTTTGTTTGTTTTCTATTATGACCTTCTGAAAAAAATGTTTTAATTGGGAAGAAAGAGGTTAGCTTTTTCTCATGGTTAAAAAGGAGAGCATTTTCTTTAACACAAAAAGCAGACAACAGAGAATTGGAAAAATTTTCAAAAAGTTCAGGCTTTGTCAAAACCCTGTTTTCCTTTGAGAGGGGACAGAGAGATGAAACAAGGGAAAAGCCTCTAACTCATGTCAGGTGGTTGCATGCATGAGCATAATTAGTACAGTATTTCCCTTTGCTTCCTTCTCCTCTTGCCAAGTTCCATCTGACAGGGCCTCCCTTCCAGAGCCTTCTACTTCTCATGGTCTTAAAATTGATTCATCTGTAGCACTGGCTATTTGTTTGTCATGCTCCAAGCCCTGTCTCACTCAACTGTTGGCCTCTGAACATCTAGGTAGATGCTGGCCACCATATTTTCTTTTAATACCCTTCTTTACGTAATAATTTCTGTTCCTCTCTCACGTTCCCTCTGACCACGTCAGCAGATCCATCTGCATTGGCACCTCTTCATCATCTGCCCTGCATTAAAGCCTCTGAAGCCGTTGCTGTGCTGGGGATGGCTTGTATGGCCAGTGATGCAAACGGGGTGAGCAGACACTGCTCCCACTCCTCTCTGACCTGCCTCCACCAGCAGAAATCCTCATTTGCAGGGGCATTTTCTTGGCTTCTCTCTCACAGTTCCTGGCTCCTCCGTTCAAATCTGAAGCAGTGATTTAGCAGAATTTGTTTTGACAAAAGCAAAGGATATTCCCAGCCAATTAAAAATATGGTAATGGCAAGATGGGAAAGACATGCAATGTTTCCTCTGCTTGAGGGGTTTGCTGTTAGCCGTCACTGTGCTTAGAGGGATTAGAAGTGCATGCTGGAGACCCATGTCAGGTTGAATGTTAATCTCCCAAAATACAACCATGCTCTTGGGAGCAGGGAAACAATAATTCATTACTGGTGGGGATGGAAGAATTAACTTCAGTAATCCCTTGTGTTCCTCATGCACTGTTATTTGGTCCTCTTTGGTTTCTCTCTTACCCCTTCTCAAGGGTTAAAAGTCCCCGCATTAGGCTGGAGTGGCCAATTGCACGGGAAGTGTCCTGCCCTGCTTGCTGGAAAGGAACGTGGTGAAAGCAGTTCAGAGGTGTCGGGCACTCTGTGTGGCCCTGCGCTCAGCTTTTTTGTGGCTTCAGAGAAGCCCCCGTGCTCCTTGTCGTAGAATCATAGAATGGTTTGGGTTGGAAGGGACCTTAGAGACCATCCAGTTCCAACCCCCTGCCATGGGCAGGGACACCTCCCACTGGCCCAGGTTGCCCAAAGCCTCATCCAGCCTGGCCTTGAACCCCTCCAGGGACGGGGCATCCACAGCTTCTCTGGGCACCCTGGGCCACTGCCTTGCTCCCAGTGTTCCACTCCTGCTTGTTTGTTGCAACGGTGAAAACATAAGGTGAGGATTTGCCTTAATCCCTGCTTGTGAGCTGCTGGCACAGGAATGTTGCCAGGTCCTGGCATCTGGCACAAGAGCACTGCTGTGAAATCTGCAAAGGCTGATGTGCAGAGTGACGGAGGGTTGAGCTGCTTTTGCGCAGGCAGCTGGAGAAGCGTGTAAAGGGTTACAGCAGACAGCAAGAAAAGACACTCTACAGCATTGCTGTTTTTTAACAGGCAGCCCAGATTTCTAATATCAGCACTTACTGAATTAATTTGCTATGTAGCACCAGTAAAGCTCAAAGTTCTTTTGGTGAATTCTAGTTTTGAGAAAAATCAAGAAAGTAATTACTTGGTTTGGTCATTAATTACTCACTGCTGGACATCTTAGAAGGTGTAGTATGAAAAGCCCGAGGCAGCTATTACGGGTGGCTCTAATACTATTGATCTATTTGTGTTTATCGTGAAATTTCTCTGCTTTTATGGCGTTTTATTGAATGGGGATACGGGTGTGTGGAGCCAGGGAGCATGAGCTGCTCTCTCGCACACTTGGCTGCTGGCGTTGCCCTCTTGGTGGGGCAGTGGTGACTTCTCGAAGCATGCTTTGAAGGAAGGGATGTGATGAGAACTGGCTTGATTAATGGCTTGAGAGCAGCCCTGAGGAGAA
>NW_010125153.1:0-906 GCF_000699245.1 Pterocles gutturalis
GCGGCTGTGCTGCTCCATCCCTGCCGGCATCCTTCTCCCCAGACGGCCGCATCCTGCTCCGGGAGGTGGCCAAGGGGTGAGGGATTCGGGGACTTGGTCCCAGTCTGGGGCAGGATGCAGAAATTCGTTTGGGACTGGGACTAACCCAGGAGAGCAGCTGGGATGGAGGGGATGGGATGGGCTCTGGTTCCCAGTTTGATGCAGACCAAACTGGACATGATGGGGCTGCTCAGGGCAGTCGGTTGGGGCACGGGAAGGATTTTTCACTTGCACCCAGCTCCAAAAGGAAGGAGGGAGCAAGGTGAACCCACCACCCTTCATGTCTCCATCTCCTGATGCCTTGCTTCCTGCATCCTTCCTCCATCCTTCCCGCATGGACCGGTCCTGCCCTGAGCACCGGGCATCTCCCAGCCTGTATTTTTCCACCTTTTCTTTATTCTTATTAATATTTTTCCTTATTAAATATCACCTCTCTCCTTGGCCCTGTTCAGCTGCTAACGGGCGACCTGGCTGTGCAGTACTGGGAGGAATGGGGATGTACTGGTGGAGGAGACACTGCTGAAAAAGGGGATGGGGGAAATTTGGGGCAGGGGAGCTCAGTGCCTGATGGGAAGGAGGATGAAGGTGAGATTTGGGACCATTTTGCCTGGAAACGTATAGAAAGCAGCATCCTGGGGAAGAAGGTGTGACGTCAAAGGCTGGGCTTAAAATATACCCAGGACAAAAAATCACACGGCAGCTGGTGAAACAGGCGGGAGCCGCCGGGCTGCAGGCACCGAATCCCCCCGGAGCATCGGGGATCTGGTGGGAAACATCCTCAAGCCGAAGCCGGTGGCTTTGCTTTCTCTGTTCCCTTATTCCAGTGGCTCCCTGGCCTTTGCTGTGAGCTGGGAGCTGCTCAGCCAG
>NW_010125154.1:0-776 GCF_000699245.1 Pterocles gutturalis
CAGCTTTGCTGCTGCTCCTTAACTCGCCAGCCCGGCTCGACGAGCAACAGCCGCATTGTCTGACCTTCCCTGTCCCTGCGGGGACCGACGGGCACCTGGGAGCCTCTTGGATGCCACCGGTTTGAAGCGTGCCCCATCCCCCGGAGCGCTCGTGCTCTCCTCCAGCTTCATTTGCTCCCGTTTATTCTCCGAGCACGGCTGGGCGGATGGCAAAATAGGTTAGCTGCTCGCTCCGGGCGCTCGTGGCTTTACCTGTTTTCCCAGGGACACTGCCCTACTTTGAGGTCAGCGGTGCCGGTGCAGGGACACAGCTGCTGAGGTGTCTTCATCTCTGCAGAGATAGTTGCTGAAGCACTTCTGGGATGTTTCTCTAATCGATGCCATAAGCATTGATCCAGCTGACCACAGCTTGGCACAGCAGCTCGAGTAACCTGATGCTCAGGCCAAAAAGGGAGAAAAAAATAAATACAGTGGTCAGTGTAGAGCAGAAGTTGTTTACAATAAGTGCAATTGGGAAATCACTGGAGGATACACCCATTTTTCGTCTATCTCCAGCCCCAAATGGGGCACAGTCTCACCCCCGTCCTTTGGCTGGTGCATGTCCCCCCGGGCAGGACGGCTGAGCGATGGCTGCGGCCATGCAAGTCTCCTTGTCGTCCCTCCTCCTGCAGCGTGCCGCGGTGGAGCTGACAGTTCCTTTAGCCACTGTCTCTTTTGGTTCCATCAGCGGGTGCCGAGCAGGCTGGGCCCCAGTGCTGGCGGGTGCTGCCGGTGCC
>NW_010125155.1:0-1094 GCF_000699245.1 Pterocles gutturalis
GCAGGCGGGAGGTTAGCGATGCCTGACGCTCTCAAAGTTGTCTCGGTGCGTGTGGCTGTGTGGGAGGGGGGGTCCGCGCTGCCTGCGCCGATGCCAGCCCGCGTTGCCAGCAGGTTTCCAGGGCTGCGATGCCTCCGAGGTGTCAGCGTTCCGCCTTGATCACTTTATAGGCTCAGCACGGATCTGTTAATATCAAATCAATCTTTTACTCCAGGGGTGCATCTTATGAATTCTGATGGATGCTTTACCTTTAACGCTGTTTGCTGGAGGAGAAATGCGGGCGGCTGGTATGCAGATGGGCCACTGCCGTGCTGCACAATCCAGCCAGAGCATCCCTTTGGTTCCCAGAATGAGTTACAGGTGTACACGCTGTATTCCCCGGGTAGGATAGCAGCTCTCAGCAGACATCGCGGCAGCGTGGCCAGATGAGCAGATAGCAGCCCAGCAGTTTTTTTTTGGGAAGGTGGTGGGGAGTCAGCGTGCGTCTGGGGCTTTGGGTCATGCTGTGCGTGCTTCAGGGAGGACCTGAGCGGGTTAATCTGGCTGGAAAAGCAAACCAGGGACTTAGGGGAGAAGCATGGGACGTGTCCGGAAGGGTTTAGTTCTGCTTTCTCTGCAGTAGTCTGCTTTCTCCCTGGCTCAGACTGGGAGTAACGGGGCTGCAGCAGAGAGCAGCTGCTCTTCCCGAAGCCAGGCACAGGGATGCACAAGCGAGCGAAGCGTTCGCAGGGATGAGGAGCTTGTACCGGTTTGGGCAGAGTGCTGTGCTCATCCCTGCTCCTCCTTCCCAACCAGGGACCCGCTGGGGACACACTTGTCACCACACCGTGTAACTGGGGGCTGTGGCAGAGCAGGAGAGCAGAGGGCACGTTTCCTGGTGCTCTTCGTAATTGAACAGCAACGGTGATTAACCTGAGCTGGAGTGAGCAGGGCAGTTTAAAGAAGAGAAACAGTCCCCCTGAGAGATGCTTTTGGCCTTGGTGCTCTTTTCCTCGCTGTCAGAATTTGTCTCCCCGGTGAAGCGTGGGGTTTGGGGCTCTGGGAGCAGGATAGGTGCCTGCTGTGGGGGGGCTGAGCCCCTTCCCCGGGGGGCC
>NW_010125155.1:1194-1487 GCF_000699245.1 Pterocles gutturalis
GGTGCGGTTTGCTAGTGGTGATGTTTGGGAAGCAGCCAGCCCTGGAGCAGTGGGGTATTTTAGCTTTACTGTAAGAAACTCTGCATCTCCTGGTGGGACTCCAAGTGCTGGCACTTAGAGGACCCCTCTGCCCCAAAAGCTCTGGCTCTCTACCCTTGGCATCTGCCCCTGCCCAGGTGCTCCAGTGCATCTTTTCCCTTTTTCTTTCCAAGCTGAGCTTTCGCTGCTGCAGGCAGGTTTCTGGCCCCCAGCTCCCATTTGCCCTCTGTTCTCCCCCTCTCTTCTTGCATTCC
>NW_010125155.1:1521-5012 GCF_000699245.1 Pterocles gutturalis
CTTGCTCTGTGTAGCAGCTTTCTGTCTTCCCTCGGGGTTTAGAGGTGGGCAAGGCATTGCACGCAGAGTAGCATCAGCCCGTGGTTGCACACAGCAGCATCTCGAGGATGTGGCTGGTATTTGCGGAGAGCCAGGAAGGGGAAACTGCCCTGGGCGGTCTTTCCATGTGGGTGATGCTTGTGGCAGACATGGAGCCCCTGATGGGTTTTTCTCCAGGCAAATAGTCTCGGTGCGCTTGTACTAGGAGCAGATGTGGTGTCCTCTGCTGTCGTCCCTGCAAAATGACACTTGATGAGTCTCCCTGGCTTGGGCAGGGCTGCTGGAAGCTCTTTGCTGTCCAAGATCAGCTCTCTAAGCACACGTTGCATTGCAGAAAGGAGGGGATGTGGGAGCAGAGCCACATGCGAGCGGTGGAGGAAACCTGGAGGCTTTGCATGTGGCTTTCCTGTATTGGATTGTGGGCGCTTCCATTTCCCTCTCTCCACCCTTTTTTCGGAAGGTAATCTTTGCAGAAATCAAAGCTCCATCTGCAGGCAACTTGTAGGTCATGGGAGATCAGCAGCAAATGATGGCCCTGGTTTGAGCAGAGATCGTTGATAATTCCCTGCTTTTTGTTGGGAGAACAAACAGTTCCCGTAATTGGCGTGCACCTTTCCTCTCCGGGGAACTCAAAGCAGTTTGCAAATTCTCTGTTTACTATTAAAAAGAAAATCAAGTTGCTTCTTACCTGAGTCTGAAATAACAAAACCTCGCTCTGTGGAGCGGGTCGGGCGTTTAGATGGCAGCGGTGACCCATGTCAACGCACCAGTTTGGGACACGAAACGGAACAAGGAGCACACTGGTGACCACCAGGGAGGTTGAAGAAGGTCACTTTTTCATTTCCCAGCTGGGATTTGATGTGGAAGCAAGGATTAAATCTCTGCTTTTGGGAAGAGTGCCACCAAATGTCAGCTTTCTCTGCACGGTGCTGCTTGGATGTGTGCCCTGCCGGCCGCGGGGCACGGGCAGCAGTCCCCTCGGATGCTCCGGGGGCATCACTGGCAGGTCCCCAGCACCGGTAGCAGTCCCAAGGGGTTATACCCTGGCTAGAAACCTTGAGGTCTGGTTTATCCTGACTGCAGCACAGGGGTGAAAGCGTCTTCCCCTCGCAGAGGGGCGATGGAGGCAGCGGCTGAGCCGCAGGTAATATTCAATATATTCAAGCGGTGTTCAAGTGGGGATGGCTAGGAAATGGGATCGTATTGCTCGTGCCGCTGGCAAACCGACCTTTTATAACAGGCATCAGCACGGTTTATAAAGGCATAAAACAACAGCTGCTGGAAATTTCAAGGCTTTATAGTTTTATCTGTATTTAAGAATTATTGGCACGTGTTTTAAAGCAAAGAGAGAGTGTGTTTCAGTGGGAGTAGCTGGGAGACAGGGTGTGCCGGGTGTTCTCCTTGGCTGTTGCCACAGGGACACCAGGACTTGAGGAGGCCCTACTGGTGCTGTGTGCCTCAGTTTTCCCATCTGTAAAATGGAGCCAACAGCAGCTGTTTGTCAGCAGTGATTGGAAGAAATGGGTGTTCATTGGAGGTGCTAAGATTGTGCAAGAAACAGTAAGCATGTGTAACTAGGTGTTTCTCTAAACTAAATCATACAGAGGTGCTTTTCCCCTATATTTAAAGGCAGTTTTTCAAGTCACATTCCCCTCCACCTTTCTGTTTGCTTCTGGCGAGCCCGTGGCCTCCCAACTTGCTTGTCTCTGGAGGACACCAAGAGAGCAGGGTAGCTTTGCTCGTTCTCATCCCAGGCTCTGCGACTGGCTGTATTTTCTCAATTAGCGAGGACGAGAACAATTCCAATTAGAAATAAAAGGCCAGAATAAAACATCATGAGATGCCGTTCTTCCATTTATTTTTGTAATTATACTTTTAATTATTTCTGACAATGCTGCTTTTTTTTTTCTTTTTATGTTGGTGGTATAACAATCTACCGCAGCCTATTTCCCAGCACACGAGGCCGCAGTAAAATACAACCGGCGGGTCTCTGCGCATAGGTCTGGGAAGTCGGGAAATCAGATTTTTTTGCCTCTTTCTCGGTCAAAACACCAGCCCTCAGTTTCCCTATGTGTTATTGAGGGTTGTGACACTCACCCGCGGTACCCAGCAGAGAAGAGAAGCGTTAGCGCAGCCACGTCTCGGCTCTTAAATCCTTGCTGAGAAGTGGGATAGAGAGTCACCACTTTTTGTGTGCAAATGCTCGAGGCGTGGGGATTAGCCAAGAGCAGATTAGCCAAGGACTCGCTCCATCGCTGCCCCCTCCCTCTCCCTCTTACCCCAAAAGTTTTCTGGAGCAGCTAAATATGTACCTGCCGTTTCCAAGGTAGAGCTCGCTGCGTGGCAGAGCTCTAATTGGCGACTGGGTGAAATTACAGCCGTGGATTCTGGCATTTGGATCCTCCTGGCTGGCATAATAATTTCTCCCTAGGTAGCTGGTATTTAGCTTGTCTTATCTGCTCCTGATAGTTATAATTACAGTGCCCGCTAATTTCCCTCTGATATCGCAGCTGTTGGAAGGGTGGTTGGAGAAAGGCCGGGGGCTTGCTCACTCCACCCCAGCTCCTTGCACAAGGTGCTGAGACCACGAGGCTGGTGCCCAGCATCCCCAGCTGTGGCCCCTTCCCACCTCGGTGGGGCTGGAGCAGCCCCACGCGGTGCCCTCGCCCTTTCTGGCATCGGGGCGGGGTGGATGCTGGAGGAGTCCTGGTGTCCTCGCTGTGGGATGCACCTCAGTCTCCATCTCGGGTCAGGGCAGGGCTTGCTGGGGTCCCTGCGTGGGTTGCACGGGGAGAGGTTGGTGGTCCCAACCCTGGAGCACTGTCCTGCGGTGCAATGGGGGGGCTCGGGGCTGGTTTTGGGGAGTTTCCCTTCACCCCTCCAAGCACCGGGATGCCAGTCCTGGGGAGAGCCTCCTGCCTAGCAAAAAAGCCAACCCCCAGGCTGAAGTTTTTGAGCCAGAAATAGTTCCGAGCGATGGTACGGAGCTCTGGGGGATGAGACTGAACCGTTAGTAATCCTTTCGCTATAGGGTACCCGAGATCTTTTTGCAAGAGTGATAAACTCCCCGGGACAGCGAGCGGTAATAGCCGTCCTTCCCCCGGATCACGCACGCTGCCCCGGGAGCTCGGCTCTTTGTTTCTGCAAAAGGATTAGGTGGTAACGCTGCAAAATGGAACCGGGGCGCAGTGGCTGTCTTTCACATTCCAGGTTTCCGAAGAGTTTCTCTGTTCCCTTGGCTGCTCTCACAGTTTGCCTCCTCCTTGCGTCTCTCAGCCCTAAACCGCGGATGCTTTTTGCAACAGCTGGACATATTGTTTTAAGTGATAATCTTTAGATACCGCAGCCGAGCAGACGGTTGGCAAGGAATAGCTGATTCAGTGACTATCACTTCTTCTTCAGTCCTTGCAAGCAGCCTTTGAGGGTAAAGATGTTCTGCTTTTTTTTTTTTT
>NW_010125155.1:5023-19016 GCF_000699245.1 Pterocles gutturalis
AATAATTCCCCCACAGCCCCAGCCAACAATTCTCAGCCCGTGATGGGTTGTTTGCTGCAGGTTTGAGTTGATGTGTAGGTCTTGTCTTCCCTGACAGAACACTTCAAGGTCGGAACTTCAGTGCAAAATACTCCGTCGTTGTACTTACGTTTCCCTATAAATATTTCCCATTTAAAAAAAAAAAAGGCAGGTGCAAGAAAGAGATGAGTAAAGGGGAAACCTCCTGTTTGTTTATATTTTCTCTCTGTGTGTGCATGTGTTTGTGTATAGATGCGTGTGTGGATATATATATATATATAAAATCTATCAAATTTCTAACCCATATAAATCCAATTACCCATGTTTTACCCGTAGGGAGCGAGGGAGATTAATGTTGGGTATTTTGGCAGGAATGTAAAAAGAAATAGGTGGCAATAACAATGAAGGCTCATAAAAAGGAACCGATAGCCGTGTCTGCACCCAGGAGCCCGGCTGTGACTCTCGTGGGCATTTGCCAGCGGGTCATCCTGCGCCCAGGGAGGGTCAGGAAGGAGCCAGGAGTGCTTCCTGGGCACCCGAACATCCAGCCAGCCCGCGGAGGTGATGTTAATGTGATAATAATGGAGGCTGATAGAAAGAAATGGTTTATGCTTGCAGGATGTAACACATCCCGTGCGGTGTTGTGCCTTGTAAGAGCCACGGGAACGTGCTGCCGTTATCCCAGTTTGCAGAGAGGCAGGCATGTCCCGAGGAAGGAGGATGTGGGTTTTTTGGAAGGAGAGATGGGAGCTAAACTCTTCACCCTCTGTGATGAGTCTGGGGTTGCGTTGGTCCTTGGCTTGGAGTGGCATGGTGCAGAATTTTGGCTGTGGGTAGGAGTTGAGAATACCAGAGTTGTTCTCTGGCAGAAAATGCCTCTCATACATTTTTCCTGCACTCTGAGCCCTTTTCTGCAGTGTCTGTGCGTGCTGAGCTTTCCCCAAGTCTTTCCATTCCCCACCATGACCCCAAGCACATGAGATGCCTTTTCCCTGCAGCTCTCGCTCAGGGCACGGTTGACTTTGTTGGAGGGTGAGCAGTCACTGCAAGGCTGTACCATCACATCCCATCGGCGCTTGGCTTCGTCCCCTCCTGCTCCTCGCAGCCCGCGGTCTGTCCCCGCGGTGGATGCAGTGAGAGGGTGTCGTGCTGCCAGGCACCTCTCCTCCCGGGGCTTTGACACTTTGGAGCCAGCCGCTCATCATCCTCCATCGATACCCTCCCCTCTGCCCCCCGGGTGAGGTCCCCTCCTGGGCACAGCGCTGCTCCCTGTGTCCCCTGCGTGGCGGGTGGCATCCTGTGCTGTTTCCTCCATCATCCCCCGCGGTCATGGATTAATCACGGCTCAGATATTGCATCCCTCCGGCGGTTCCTGCCTTCTCCCATGCCTTTGCATCAGGCTTCTTGCTCTCCCGTTTATTACCACCACTGGTTTTTATAACCCACTTTATCAGATGACTTTTTTTTTTTTTTTTTTATTTCTTAAAGAGCATAACCCATGAGCAACTCATCATTTCAGAAAGAGGGAGAGCGCCGTTAGCAGAAGGGAGAAACCTCGGTGCTTATGCCTCAAATGAAGAGGCTGCGTTGCCGCGTTGTTGGCGTTTAATTCAATCAAGGCAGTTAAAGCTGAGATTTAAAAGTCCTTTGTGCTATCACAGGAGTTTGCTCTGATGCAGCAGCAGGTAGAGGGAAAGATTGAGCCCATTTCCAAGGAGACTTGAAACTGTTGGAAGCAGCCAGGCCTGGGGCTCACTGCGGCAGCGGCTACGCGGGGAAGCTGTTAGCATTCACGTCGCATCCCGTCTCTCTCTCCGTCACCCTCCCTGCTCTTGCTCCTTATCCCCATGTATTCCTTTAAGTGGAATTGATTCGTTTGGCAATTTTTATTTTTTTTTTAACTTGGGGGAGGGCTGGTTTTAATTAATATTCCTAACTGTATGATAATTACGGCAGCTGGTCCCATCGCTGGCTGAGTCACCCTCTCCTCTCTTGTTCTTGCGAGAAGGCTGTTTGGACTTAATTAAAGTTGGGGATCCAGGGCTAGCAGGAACAGAGGGAGCCTTGCAGGGCTCCTGATGAAATGATTGCTGTGGGGGAAGCGGCTGGTTTCTTCCCCCAGCCGTAGATGGCTCTGGTGTGACCGCTGGCATTACAGGGACCATTGCATCTCCTCCTGCATTTCCCATCCTGTACCTACAAACTCCCGAATGTGACAGCCCCTCTTTTGGGTCCAGGTTGGGTGTGTTGCCCCCTGCTTAGAGCATCCCCTCCCCGAGGGATCGTGTTTTTAGCAGCCCCAGGTGAGGTCCCCGTGCCCATCGCTGTCGCAGGTCGTGGCGGGGGATGTTGGAGGGATAATGCAGAAGCCACCTGGACTCGGCGGCTCTTTTTCATCTCTGGTGCGAGCAGACAGCGCTTCCACCAGAGCTCCAATGCAGCCCATGTGAGAGCTTAACAAGCTCCGAGAGCTGTCCAGAAAGTTATCCTGACACCAAGTGACAGACTCGCAATTGATATCCTCCGGAGACTTTAAACTCACTTCTGCGATGTTTCCAAAGCCAGTTTTGTCTCGTACCTGAAGGATCCTTTATCTGCCGCGACGCCTCCCCTGCCTGGTCTTCATTGCTCTTGACGTTTCTCTTTGTTGCCTGCTGCAGCACGGGTAAACTCCACTGAAAAACTATTGAAGAGGGGTTTCTCTCCCTCTCGGCTCCTCCTCGGGTCTGCTCGACTCTCTTGTTGAGGGTCCCATATAAATTCCCTGGGCTGATGCCGTTCCTTCCTGGCTCTGCAGGAGCGATGTCAGGACGGCTGCTGCTCAGCGAGAGGGCAGGGGATGCTCAGACCACTGGGGAGAGGCAAAGAGAGCGTCTGGTGTGGAAAAGGGAGGAGAAACTGTCCCAGGAGATCGCTCCCCTTCCATCCTGAGAAAACTCCAGAAAATTTTTTTGGGAGCAGCTAGGAAAGGACGAGAAGCTGTACCGCAGCCAGCGGAGATTTGTCAAGGAGAAATTGTGTCAGGCTAACGTAATATCCTCCGGACGGCAGTGTAACAAGCCTCGTGGATGGGGGGGGAAGCAGCAGATGCCTCCAACGGGGACCCAAGCTAGGCTGTAGCTGCTGCCCTGCCAGCTGATGGGAAACCCGGGGTGGGAACGGCTGTCTGGAGACAGGGTGGCCGCTGTACGGCGCTTCCCTGCTTTTGAGACCCAGCCCAATAGGAACTCTTTGCCCACCTGGCAGGAGAAGCTCCCTTTGCGGTAGTTTCAGGCTGCGGCTGGTTGATAACATCCTGCTGCTCTGGCATGGGGGGCTCGGGGACCATCTGTATGTCCTGAATCTCCTGGTGCAAGATTCCTGGTGTGGGAGTGTGTCTGTTGGTATCGTCAATGTGCCTCTGGGCTGGCGTTTTGGGATGCCGTCAAGGACTTTGGATGCTTCTGAAGTAGCAAGGTGCGGTTGCTGGGAGCTATGGGGAGCAGGCATCAGGGGCGAGGGTGGGCTTCTGCAGTGCCGCTTGCCATCTGTTGATTCCTTTCTGGTTCTTATTTAGAAGGAGATCACTCCAGACTTTGACTTCTCGTGCGTCTCTTTTCTGGTCAGGTTTTCAGATGAGCTGGGATGCCAGCAGGTGCCGGCCTTGGCTTTGAAAACTTTTTTCTGGCAGGGAATTGGCAATTTGTCTCTGTTTCTCAAGGGTTTGTGTGGAGTGAGAGAGAAGCTGAGATGCAAAATGGGAAGTTTGGGAGTGCCTGGGGCTCTGCCACTGCCTCTTGTTATGACCTTGGGCACCTCACTTGGAGTTTGATTGCGCCAGTGAGGAAGCAGGGGCTCCAGATTTGCTGACTTTGTTCCTGTTTGCCATGGTCTGATCCCTGCTTGCATGCTGCCGAGCGCTTTCGAAGATCCCATCCAAAAGTTCTCTTCAGGAGCAACAGGTTTTTCATTAAACACTAACTTCATAGTACAAGGGCACGCTGCGTGGTGGTTATTAAAGTTGAACAACGGCGTGTATCTATCACCTAGCTGCTGGATCTGCACATGCCTTAAATAATCAATTGATATTTAATTAGCATACAGTACTATTACTGCCTTCCAAAATCTATAATGATAAACCAAGTTACAAGTTATTGGACGTTAATTACTAGCGGATGATTAGAAACAGCAAGACATTTACCATCCTCATCGCAGCTATAATCCAGCGTGTCCGTGCACGCTGCAGAGCTAAGCCGCGCTCACTGTCTCTTAATAATCAATGGGTGTTTAACATACAGTATTTGTCTAATTAGCGCTAAATTAAATCCTCATTGACAACACTTCAGGGTGAGAGATCTGCATCAAATATGATGGATTAGCCACGGAGGGGCTGTTATTGTAAGCAGGAGATGTGCGTGTCATTTGCTGGGCTCGTCATGGCTGGCACATGGCTCCCTGTGACTGGCAGCCCGGTCCTGGAGGGACCGCTGATGGAGTGATGCCTTGATGTTGGATTGACAGTCCCGGAGACCCCAGGTCTCTCTTTACTCAAGCTGTAGACATGACCAGCTCTTCCCAGCACCCTCCCTTGCTTCCCACCCCTGCTCACGCACGGGTACACTCGTGCCTCCGACCAGGAGGATGAGCTCCGGGGTGGACCAGGGTGCTTTCTGTGCCAGCAGAGGTCTGCCCAGCCATCACAGCCAAATATTTCCAATATATTTAGTGCTATCTACCAGCTAACTTTTTGGGGAGTCTCTGGGCGATGAGGATTGGGGAGATGTTTGTGGCCATTGTCAGGGATGCTGGGTGGGGATGGGGGGGTGAGAGCAGCCCCAGAGCCTGGCGGTGCATGGAAAAGCCCCCTTGGGGCAGGGGGACATGCAGGGAAGTGCTTTGCTGCAGTTTGTCAGCAAACGTGACAGCTGTTTTAGGAGAGCAGCGGGGATGGATTGCACAGCCTCCGGCTCTCTGGGAGAATCAGCCTGTCCTTCACGCTCAGCGTGGAGGTAATTAACGGTGCTGATAGGATGTTGTGCCAACAGCCGAGCAGAAAACACCAGAAAACGAGTCAGAAGCGATAGCGGGGCTGTTGGGCATGGGGGGTTGTGTTTCTCTCCCCAGGTGCACGATGGATGTGTCACTTCCATCTCCCTCCTTCCAATCCTTTGCAAGGAATCACTCACCTTACTGTGGCAGGGGAGGTTTTTCGCCACCAGTTTTCCTGCTGCCAAAGGTGGTGGAACCTTCCTGAAGCCTGAGCAGCAGCTTGGTTCCTTTTGGGTCCTTCTCTGGCCCCCCAGAATCCCAGATCCCGCAAAGAGCTCCGCCAGGTAGGAGATGTCTCCTGCGCTCAGCTGGAGCTGGGGTGAGAAAGAAGGAAGGGGGGAAAGAAAAAAATAAAAAAGACTTCCAGTCTGCAATTGGGATTGTTCTTAAAAGAATTTGCCTATTCTGCAAGGAATGTCTGGTAATTGATAGCAATTTCTAGCAATTAAATAGGAATTAATTTGTGCTACTCAGTAGCAGTTTATTTATGGCTCTGTATTTATGGGCGCTCCCTCTCCTTAAAAATACCGTCATTGCTTTCGGTAAGTAATTAGAGTTTACTGAATAATTTCCCAATGTAGGTATGAATTTTAAATAATTTTTTAGTACCAGGCGTTTCATTGTATTGCTGAGTGAGGGATTGTCGTTATTTATACTGTAGTAGGGCCGAGAGGCTGGGACGGGTGCTGTGCAGGCGTAGAGCATTGTCCCTGCCCAGAAGAGCTTGCGGTGATTTTTATGTCTCATGTCTCTGCAGCAGGCTCCTGAGCAGGCTTTTCCCAGAAATGAAGGTGGCTTGCAGGCATTTGCAGCAGTGCAGCAGGGGCTGCAAGCAACCGTGTGTTTCCTTCCTCTCAATTAGTGGGAAATAGTAATTCCCTACTAGTAATAGTAGATAACCGCTCGAATGAGGAGGGTCAAGCCCCAGACCACGAGGTGGGGAAAAAAAGTCATGTATTTGGGTGAATTTACCTAAGATTTGGATTTTGGGTGCCTTTTATTTGCTTTGTGGTTTTTCTAGGATGATCTCAGATGGTGGTTGCGATCTTTCCCCGGTGCTCCCGCAGCTGTACCCACGCGTGTGAGCTCTGTATGGGGGAGATCTTCAGATCATCGCATTGCCGGGACTCGCAGGGTCGAGGGGAGAGGGAAAAGCCTCGAGTGGTTTAACGCTGCCGGTGGGAGCTGGCGGTACGACACCAGACCTGGAGACAGCTCTGCCCAGAAGAGTTGGTTTTAATTTAGCTGTGTGCCCCAAATGCTTTCCACGGGGTGGGCTGGTGGGTGTGCGACCCCCCCCGTGAAGCATCCGAGGGATGCTGGGGGTGCAAGACCCCTGGCAGGGATGGTGCGTGGGGGAGATACGTCTCCTGATGCGTGATGTACAAAATGTGGGTGGCATCTTAAAAACACCGTGCTTTGCAGCATCGCAGAGGTGCCTGGCCCCATTGCAGCTCCTGTCCCCTCTGTCACCCGTGGGCAGCGGGATCAGCCCCCGCCTCTCGTGGAAAGGCTGCGCTGATCCTGCTGGTGGCTGCACAGCCTGTTCTGGCTCCTTTCTGGCTTCATTACTGAGCTTGATTAAATGGTACTTGTACAGCCAGGGGCTGGGAGAACACACAGAGGGACTTTTTTGGTCATTGGAGGCACTTGGATACCGTGGAGACAGATGCTGAAGGGCCAGAGACGGGGTTTGACATTGCGGCTGCAGTAATGAGATGTCAGGGCAGCATCCTCCTGGGGTCCAGATGCCTCCGAGGAAGTGCTGGAGGAGCGGGGAGCTTTCCTCCCTGCCCGTCGCAAACCTCCTCGCACGCTTCACTGAAACATTTTCCTTGTACCTGTTCCCCGCTGCCGCGAGGGGCCGGGGCACGGCGGTGCCTTTCATCTCCTTTCCTTTCTTGTGATGAATCAGAGCTGGTGGCTTTTGGCCTCTGCGCGACGGGGCTCTGGCTTGTGATTAGCTGTTGTGGTCTGTGGGGCAGGGATGCTGCGGACCCTTCTGGATGAATCGGCTGGCGGAGGGTGAGGGATGGGACGCGGTGACCCGATGGGTCCCCTCTGGGAGCCGAGATCTTAGAGGATGGCTGAGACTTTTAACTGCGGTCTCTGATGGTTCCACTCTCCCTCCCTCCTCGGAGATGCTCGCTCGTGTGATTAACTCCACATCCCCAAAGTCACTGCCTCTGTAAAGCCTCGGGACTCCGCCAGCGCTGCTGACTGCCTGAGTGAGCCTCCAGACACGGGTCAGCGCGGCGGCTGCTGCCCGAGGAGCTCTAAGGCTCCAGGCTTGAAAGCCAAGAGCACTTTCTCCGCTCTTTGATGGCAGACTGCAATGCCTGCCGACTGCGAGGGGTATAAACAGGGAGTTTGGGCAGCCTTGCCATTGCTCAATTTTGTATGCTTGAGCTTTGTGCTCCGGCAGGATGCTGGGGGATGTCAAAGTAGCCGCGTGATGACCACCAGGAGGTTCCCGGAGATGCTGGTGGTGGCTGTGTCTGGCCTCGAGGCTGTGTCCCCAGGGACGTGGTGGGTGAAGGGAAGGAGCTGATCCATCCAAATCCCTTCTGGAATGATCACGGTTAAACTCCCGCGGAGGGATTGTTCACCGGTGATTCATCCTGCCGGGGCGGTTCTGCTGTGCTGGCTGCAGAAATAGCACTTGGGGACAGGGAGGGGGACCCGCCATCCCCCCGGGGAGCTTTCGGTGGCTCTGAAGTGCCTCTGTGTGGGTAACCGGCCAAAGCTGGGGGTTGAGAGGAGGGAATTTGCAGAGCAGATGCCAGGGGCAGAGGTGGGAGTGGTGCTGGCACGATGGCTCTGCAGGGTCTCGTTGACCATGCGTGGCCAAGGGATGCTCCGTGTGCCGGGGGGTGGACGCAGGGCTTGGGGTGCAGTGGGGTGTTGCCCTGGCCATCCCTCCCTGATGCATTTTAGAGCAGGTGGCTTGAACTTTCTCCGTTGCTTTGCTGGAAACAGCAACTGAACCGGACAAAAGCCGTGCAGACCCTGGAAGGGAATTAGCCAGGTCGAAGCCTCTCTGCCGTTATTGCTGTCTTGCTGACAGCAGCCCGTCCCTCCAGCAAATAAAAATTCCATGCACAGAGCCGGTTAAAAACATCAATTAGCTCTAAAACAATTATTATTTTTTTGAAATGCCATTTTATATATGCAATAACACAACACAATAATCCCGGGTTATTTAACAGAGCATTCACCATGAAAACAGTCATTACTCTTTAAACGCTGCTGACTGTACAAGCCTCTTAACATGAAACGGCCAGCGAGGCAGAAGTCTTGCTGTCAGAAATGCCACATTCCCCGGAATACATTAGAGACACTGTCACCGGGAAGCTCGCTGCGTGGCTGAGCGCCGTTTCCCGCGCCCGGGAAGTTCTCGCGATGCTGCCGGCCGGGGTATCGCCCACGTGTTGTCGTGTTGGTTTCGACGTGTGTTGGAGAGGCTCCGATGGGTTCCGTCCGACTTTGCTACGGTCCCATAGCTTCCCTTGACCCCGTCCTTCTCTTCCATACCGCCCTGATATTGAGGGGTAGCAGCTGTGTTTGTTATCCAGCCCCAACCCAGCAGATTTACCTATTTAATAATGCCGATGGGGTCTATTATACCGCAAAGATGAAGATGTTTTTCCTGCTAAGTCAATAATGAGTGCAGCAGGAAATTCTGCTTTTTTTCCCCCCTTTTGTGGTTCGAGGGAATTGCGCTGGAAGTACATTATTTACTTACTTCTTAGACTTCTTCCAGATACCTGGCATGAGCCCGGGGGATCAGCTGGAAATACCATTCTCAGGCTGCCCAAAGCCTTTGGTTTAAGCAAAATAAGTAGTGGTTAAAGATTAATTGAAGATGCTTTAAAAATTGAGCAGGCCATACATTTTTAATATTGATTGATATTATTATAAAAGATTCAGCTGCAAGTCTTCTCACCAGGACCTCTCTCGGTGCTCAGACAGGGCGTTTGTCTGCCGAGGGACGCGCCTTAGTTATTTTTAATCTTTGAGGCTCGTTCTTGGGAAATTTATGGGAAGCGTCTCCCCGTGTCTGGCACACCAGAGCATCCCTGGAGGGAAGAGGTGAGGCTGGACGAAGGGCTGGTGGTGGCTGGGGAAGGAGATGGTACATCTTACTCCAGTAGCAGGACAGAACTGGGAGCAAAACTTCTTCCATTAAACTGGCATAAGCCTCAGCGCAGCAAGCACTGGGGACCTGAATAGGCAGAATGTAAAATCTGCCCAACAGCAAGTAGGTTGGGTTGTGCTTCTGGCAAACTTCCAGTATTTTTTTGTCTTTATTTAACATTTTTTAACATGGAAAAGAGCTACCGGCACAGCACCCAGGACTAGGTGTCTCTTTGGGTAGCGTTCGCTTGGCAGGTTGGAGGGACCAAGCAGCCAGCCCAGCCCTGGAGGAGCTGAGTCTGCTGCTGAGGAACAATTCTCCAAATTGCATTTATTTCACAGGCGTGAAAGGTCACGGAGTGAAGGGAAACAAGAACTGTATTCAATTAGACAATTCGATCAAAATAAATCTGTCAAGATGGCAAAAATCAATTGACTTGGAAAATGAAGGCAGCTGCTGCTGTTGTTGTTATTATTGGTGTTATTATTATTATTTTAAATTAGCTCCAGTGCCTGACATGAGTACCTGAGTTGGAGTGCCTGCACGGTTCACGTCATCTATCACTCCTATTAGATATTAATTCATCCTCCTCCGCCTTGCATTTAGCGCCCTGTTAATAGTCAAGTGGCCCCGGAGTGCTTGCTGGGAGGTTGATAGGAATGATGAGTAATGAGAAGGGATGGCGAGGCTTTTGCCAGGCAGAAGGTTAAGGGGAAAAAAAAAACAAAAAAAAAAAATAAAATGAGGGAGGGAAAACAAGCAAGCAAGCGTGCGGCCGGTGTGCTAGGTCAGGAGCATTTCTTGGTGGGTCTAAATCAACGTGAGTAATATCTTGGTGTGTTCACCTTCGTTGGTGGGTTACAGCAGAGAAGGTACCCAAATCATTTACCTTATGGCTGGATTTTGGGAGGAAAGGGTTTCGTCTCGCAACGTTGCTGCTGCTCCTGCCTCCCGGGGTCTCCTGGCTCCGGGTGGTCCCCACACCTCGATAAGTATTTGCTGGGGGATGCTACAGGAGGCTGGGGGCAGAGGGATGTGGCTGTTTGTCCATCGGGTTGGAGGAGTGGGCAGAAGCTGAGATGAGATGTACCCTTAGGGAAGAAATGGTTTTGCACGGGAAAAAATCCACCTGTTGGAGAGATCTTAAAGCCTGCGGAGTCTGAGTTATTTAAAACTTGATAGAGGACTGGAGAATGCAGCAAAGAACAAGGCTTGCCCCAGCTGGACGGGAGCCGGGATAGCTCTGACAGACCCTTTCCAGCGCTGGCACATCCCTCTCTGCTGCTGTCAGCCCTGGGCGGCTGAACTGGCGTCGCCTCCCCGCTCTGGCAGGGATGCCCCCGCTTTGAACGTACGGTACGGGGAAATCAAATGTGCAGGTTTCCCAGGGCTGGCAGGTGGAAGCTGCTAGGAGTGTCTGGGCTGCCTGTGATAGGAGAGGTGATGAGAGAAGTTTCCTTCATCTTTTACCAACTCGGGTATTTTTCTTTGTATCAGGCAGCCTTAAAAAAAAAAAAGCACACAGAAAAGAAAGAAAAGCCACCAACCTCCTTTAAAGACAGACTTTATCACAGCAGCATAGTGATCTACTTCCCAGCTGCCTTCAGCTCAGGTAAAGATGCTCTTGCCATGCCTTGAGCATCTCTGCCTGTCTTCTCCCCGTGGCTGGGAGGGTCCCAGGGGGTCGGGCAGGCGGCTCACCCCATGTAGCACCAAATCCTCCTCTCCTCCACCTCTGAAAAGGCATCTGAAGCATTAACATGAGATGGCAGAGAAAAACGAGGTCCTCTTGGACATCTGGTAGGTACCAGCGTGCTGGTTCGGTGCTGAGTAACTCTACTCACCTTGAGATTGTGGGGCAGGGGACATGTATTCAGAGCAGGATTTTGCCTTTGCATCCCCACGTGTGCGGGCGTTACTGGGGTGTGATGTGGAGGACAAGGGACACCGGCCATCGCCGCCTCCTCCTCCCGTCGCTGGCGTTTTTATTGACTGGTGATGACAAACTGGTTTATGGACAGATCTTTTATACCCGCTAGGACTCGGCAGTTATTTTTGAGATGATGCTCTGCCTCAGAGTCTTCCTTCCTTCATCCTTCATAAATCTTGAGCGAGCCTGCTGCATTCAGACCAAGCTTAATATTCTTCTTGCAGATCTCTGCACCAAAACGGTGCAACCGAGCAGGAAGGTGTGGGAGGCTTCCCCTCCACCCCTTTGCTCTGCTCCAAGGGCAGCTGGGGTCTGGAAAAGCGTGAGGGGTCCTCGGAGGAGGCAGGACACCTCGGGGGTGTTTCACGTGAGGATCCAGTGTGTGGACACGAGCCTCCTCTCCTCTTCCCATCAGGTTGTGGGTTATGAATCAAGGGTTGGAGTGTGGAGGTGGTGGTGTTGGCTAGGGGAGAGTGATGGAGAGCGATGGGGGGAGTAATGGGAATAAGAGAAAGGAGAAAGGAAGAGATGGATGAGAGACGTGTTTAACAGCTGTGTGTTGCTGTTGTTGGCTTTTTTTCAAGTCAAAAGCAGAGGAGAGCGAGTCCAGCCCCCTCGTTTCACCTCTCCTCCGCTAATGCATTCGGTTGCAAAGGACAGATCCCATTCACTTGGCCTTTCTCCTCTCCTCGTTAACTCTGATGACCCTGGGGCCGTGGTGAGAGCACAGCGTTTATCCCAACAGAAGGATTATCAAAATAAATATCCAGAGTTTGCAGAAAGGTCGTGTCCCTCGCAAGCCCAGGCAGAGGCAGAACCTCGGAGCTCAGCTGAGGTAGGACTGGCTCTTCTTCCCAAGGCGTCGGGTGAGAGATCCCGCCTGCTGTCACCTCACCCACGAACATCGTCCCATCCCTCCTGTCCCCACGGCAAAGCTGGACAGTATTTTCCTGTGAGCGTGGGGAGTGGGACAATGCCCAGCAGCATCACTATCCCCCGGGGATGTCCAAAAAGCCCCACAGGTCCCAGCATTGCACTGTCATCACCGGTCCCCTTCCCAGGGCATCCCACCGTCTCCCCGTGGGATGAGACCAGCAAAATGAACCCCCAGACTCCCTGGTGGCGGGTCACTGGAGAGGTCCGCAGGTAGCTGGCTCCGTGAGATGAAATGTCCCGAGCTCAGGTGGAATAAAATGCTGGAGAAGGTGGGTGAGAGCTCGTTGGCAATCGGTCAATAAATCCTCACCAGCGTCAAGGAAGGGGAAGAAAAAAAACCCACCAAAACCCCAGTGGGTGAGTAATCTTCGAAATCTGTTTATGAAACACCTTTTTGGCATATGCTGGGCAGAGCTGGAGGGGTTCAGCATCGCGACGGGAGCTGCTGGCTTTTGAGCAGGTCTTTGATGAGAAGGGGTGAAGGGTGCGCCGTGGCCTCAGATTAGCAGACAGCCCCTTCTTTAGCAGGTGGGCTTTTCTTCCCACATTTCTGACAGCAAACAAACATGTCTTTTCGGTGCTCTGACCATCTCCTGTGTTTAGTGTTTTTAAAAAAAAAAAAAAAAAAAATTTGACTGGCAGGAATGACTCTGGCTGCTTACAGTCAGCCCCGTCGTAGGCTGTCAGCAGAAGCCAGGCATCGTGCACCCGATTTTGAAACCCAGGCGACGGGCTGATGCGAGCGCAGTACCTGTCTGGTGGAAGAAGAGAGCTGCCTCGCGCCTGGAGGCGTTCTCACGTTATGGGGTGAGATCCGGGTTGGGATCCGAGCCTGCTTGGCAATTCCCTTCTGCTCTTCCCGACTCCGTGCAGCTGGGGGAGAAAAAAATAAAAAAAAAGCACCTGTGTTGGCTGCCGCTGCCCGAGTGAAGCGTTATTAGGTTTTATTCTCCCTCCCGTCTCCCTTTTTCACACCTGCGTATCGCAAAAATGTCTCCTATCGTCGTGTACCCCGTGAAACTCTCCCGGAGCGTTTATCTATTTGAGAGAAATATCAGAGGATGTGTTTTTTGAGGCTGGCGTCCTCCCCCCGTCTGTCATCCCTTCTCTTTGACATGATTTAGCATCTCCGAAGTTGTAAAAAGCATCTCTCTTTGTGTAGGTGCACGGGCTCCCCGTGCGTACAGGTGGTGGTGTCGTCCTGAGAGTGGTGAATAATTTACCAGGCAACCGAAAGGGCCCATAAAGCTTTAAATTATTAAAATACATTTCGGTTCGGAGGAGAGATGTTGGAGATGTTTGCTTTGGCTGCGGGCTCAGCCTCGGAGTTGGGATGACGGGAGCAGGAGCGTCTCTGAAAGGACTCTGATGCTGCAGATAGGCTCGCGGTGATGTATGGGCTGGCGGAGCGGGAGCCACCGAAATAAATAAATAAAAAGATCCAGATAGGCGCTAGAACAATCCCGACAGCTTTCATTATTTAAACTGGAGACGCCCTTCCCTAGGGAAGAGGGGAAAAAAAAAAAAAAATGACCTTTTGTTGCATCGCCAGAGAAATGACATTTTCTTTTCATCACCTCCTTTATGCATTGGGAGGGAGATGAGCCGGCGATTCCTCTCTCCTCTCCTGGGGGCGGGTGTGGGGCAGCCCCCTGGCCAGCCGGTCTGTGGTCAGCACTGGGTCGCGGTCTGATTTCGGATCCCGGCAGCTGGGGGTGACAAGCTCTCTGTGCCATTTAAGGGGCTGAGTGTGCTTCTCTCCTTTTTTCCTTTTCAAGCATACCGAGAGCTGGGCGTTAATTCTGGAAGCGTCACTTGTGCGAGGATGTTTCTGGCAGGCGCGGGGTTGCTAAGTGTAGCTGAGTGCCTCGAGCATCCGTAACTATTCGGCTCCTTTTTTTCCTTTTTTTTTTTTTTTTTTTTTTTTCTCTCCAAAGAAAAAC
>NW_010125155.1:19062-21281 GCF_000699245.1 Pterocles gutturalis
TAACGTTCCGCAGAGGGGAGCCACCAGCGCTGGCGTTGGGGGGGCTGATGGAAGGGGGTGCTGCCTGGGCTGTTTCCCCATCTTTCACCCCCTGGGTATTCTCTGGGACTTTGGCTGTGTGTTAAAGCTGTGGTGGGGTGGGCTGCACCTTGTCCTTTGGCTGCTGCCGGGAGCTGGTGGGTATCATTGAAGGCTCTGGGTGAAGGAGCTGGTTTCTGCAGCGATGTGATTTGACTCTGGGGTTTCAGGAAGGATTTTCTGAACTGGTTAAACGCGGTAAATTGCAAATTACTTAACAGCGAGGTGTGAAAAGAAGGCTGCAGACATTTTAAGTGGTTTTTAACAAATCCAAATTTCATTTTCTATTAGGATCCAGGTTGGTTAATGCTGTTCCTTGTAGCTGTTAGGGTCTTGTTTCCTGCGGGTGTGGGAGCCAGCCCTGTGTCATGAACCCCAAAGCTGATGCGGTTTGGTGGCTGCCCTTCCTCTCCTGGCCCCTGCCGTGGCACCTTTGGGGCGGTGGGTTGGGGCCGCAGGTAGGCATGGGCTGGGCTGGAAAGCGTCGCCGGTGAAGGATCGTTCCTGTCCCGAAGCTGCGTGCATTTCCCAGCTCATTCAGCAAAGCAAACCACCTCCTGTCCTTCTCCTTTTCCACCCTTGAGTCCCATTTCCAAGGGACCAAGAGGGAGCGACAGACCTGAAGCCTCCTCCACCCGCCTGCCTCTCGAGCCGCAGAAATTAATAACAGGCTTCGGCTCCCGAGACCGTCCTCCTAGAAGCTTATTTATACCTGTGCCTGGTGTTGATTCAGCTGCCTTGCAATCATCGCTCCAACTCACAAGAGCCCTTATAGAAGGAGAGATGAAAACCACCCTACCCTGCTCCTGCCCCTCTTTCTTCTTTATTTCCTCTCTCTCGCACACTCGCACCACCTGCCTCCCTGATTGCGAGCACCGGGGAGAAGGTGTTGTCACCGTACGTGGTTTCAGAGCCTCTGTGCAAGCCCCCGGTCCCCCATCGCGGGGGCATCGCAGCCCACAGCCTCCCTCCCGGTTAGGTCTGGCTTTGCAAAGCTTAGCAGATCCCTGCCCACATCAGAGAGGAGAGGAGAAAAAGCCCAACGGGTGCCTCCTCGGCCTTTCCAAATATCCCACCGTCGGCACATTTGTATTAGATATTGATTCCTGTTTAATAGAATAAGCCCGGAGAAATCACACTCTTTGTTGGCGTGCAAAGGATAAACCATAAAAGCCATTAAGAAGTACTGTAAGCGGCGGGATGATTAATGAGGCTTTAGGTACCTTCTACTGACTGCTTCCAGATAATGTCTTTGAAAGATCCCGTAGCTCCTGGCTGCAATTCAGAGCTATTTATTTGCAAGGTGAAGCTCTGAGGAGCGGCGCTTCCAGCGCCAGCCCTGCCCGATACCGTTAACGGAGACAAACTGGATGGCCCCGATTTCCCCATCTCCAGAGGGATCTTTCTGCTCGGCAGCCTGGCCGAGATACCGGGGAGGTCGAGCGGTGAAAGACGCGACGTCTGCCCTCGAATCGCTGCGTCGTGTCTGGGGCCAGATGCTGCCTTGGGGACATCCAGGGGGGTTAAGGCTTGTGAGGAAGGAAGCCCTTATCAGGAGATATCGATCCTCTTTGGGTTGTGTTTTCTTTATCCTAGCGTGTCTTTCTGTGGCTCTGTATCCCCGTCCAGGCGAGCTCTCTTGCAGTTGTGATCCTGACAGCTGTAAATACCCTCTTGGTTCCAGCGTGGGCAGAGCACACAGCTGCGTGCGGCCACATCCAGGGCAGAAAACCCCCAAAACCTGGCTGCTGGGTGTCTGTGTTGGGTCAGCATCCCACCGTCAGCCCCAGAGCCCTGCATCCTTGGGCAGCCGTGCCCGCTGGCACAGCCGGGTACCCCAGCAGAGCTGGACGTGAACGTTTCCTTCCATCCCTTCTGTGGCACATCCTCTGGGGTCCTTAAACCAGGTGTACAGCCCCGCATCCCGACTTCCCACCTGCTCCGCTGGGTTTTTGTTTCTTCCTTGGAAGGTGGAAGTTACTGGCGTCACAACAAATCCTGTTTGTTTCTAAACTGAGCTCATCTGTGGCAAAATAACAAACAGAACCCAAGGAAAGAGATAAGCAGAATTAAAAAAAAAAAAGCTGCACTTCATATGTGGGCTTTTTTTTTTTTTTTTTTTTTTCTCTCTCTGGGGAAAA
>NW_010125155.1:21337-22735 GCF_000699245.1 Pterocles gutturalis
GGGAGGGGGCCCTGCCAGCCTTTGTCATCAAGAATAATAATAACAAGCAAACGATGACTGGCAAACTGTCGTTGAGGGGGGAGTGAGGATGTGATGCGGCGCAGCAGCAGAGCGGGGAGGGGGAGCAGGCAGTATCCCGTCTGTAATGAACGGTGATGCTGCTGGTAGGAGGGGAAGGACCCCATTCTGCTCCTTCCTTCCTTGGCAGAGAGAGCTGGAGAGAGACACCCACCTGCCTTGAGCAGGGGGTTGGGTTCCCCCGCTAAACTCCAAGATAAAACTCTGCTGCTAAATTGCTGTCACTGTTTTAATTCTCCCCAGCTTGGCACCTCCTCTCTCTCCCCACTCCCTCCTCCTCCTTCTGCTTTTCTCCTTTATTTTTGTCTCTCTCTTTCTCCCCTCCATGCCTCTCCTCCATCTTTGTTTCACACTGTCAATCTCTCCCCCTTTTCTAAAGCTCCCGTTTCTTCCTCCGCTCTCCCATCTCCTTTATTCCCTTTACATCCATCCCTGCCTCTCTCTCCCAAGCCCTCCTCCTCGCTCAGCATCCTCTTCCTCGCCACCGCCGGGCTCTGCAGCCTCTCCCCGGGGCCCTCCGCTTCGCCAGCCCTTCCCACAACTGATTTATTGGCCGGTTTGGAGAAAATGGGCGCGGATTTCGGCCCCTCCGAAATGCTGCCGGCAGCCGGGGAAGGGGCACTGAAATGGCACCGGGTTGGTTTTCAGCATCGGGGTCAAGTGCAGCAGTTCGGGGCGGGTAACCCCTCCTGCGGGCGGTGTGTTTGGAGAGGTTTTATGGTCTTTCTGACTTTGCAGCATCCTCTCCCTTTTATACCTGCCCTCCAGCTGCGACGTGCTCTCCAGGCTTTGCCTCTCGCACGCGCTCAGCGCTTAACGAGCGATCGTGGATAGGAAAACCGGCGCGTGGAGGGATGCGCGGGGTCGGGAGCCCCGAGGTGGGGGGTTGTCGATGTTTATGAGCTGCGGGTTTGCCTCCGCCACTGGCTGCTGCCGGAGATTTAGCAAATCCTTTTAATCTCTCTCCTTCCTCAGTTTCTCCAGTCGGTTAAGTGAGGATAATGAGCCATAACTAACTTGCAAGCTGTCAAGGGAACGGTTTAATTAGCGCCTGATCTTGCTCGGTGCTGTGGGGCTTCGGTTCGCATGGTGGTACGGGAGCAGGGATTCAGAGAAGGCTCGGAGGGGCTCGGGACCTGCAGGATATTTGACTGCCTAAATACTTTGGGTGATCCAAGCCCCAGCTCGTACGGCAGCTCCTCCAGCCCTCGGTGTTGGCATCTGGGGGAGGTAACATCCCCGGGCCCTTGGCTGGCTGTGGCCCACGGCAGCGAGCGGGGGACACGGGGGACGGGGGCTGGGCTTCCCGGTGCCGTGCAT